>NW_015173674.1:1378231-1452904 GCF_001447785.1 Gekko japonicus
CCCAAGCCGCGCGGGCCTCCTTTTGCAGCCAGGTGGGGAGCGCCGAGTTCCGGGCGGGGGGGAACGCTCCAAGCCGCGCGGGCCTCCTTTTGCAGCCGGGGGGGCGGGGGGGGAAGGAGACAGCGAAACCGGCAGGATGGGGGGGGAAAGCTCACCTGCTCCTGCTTCCTCCTCCGTCTGCTGATTGCAGAGCTCCCCCGCCCCCGCCCCCCGCGGGTTTTGCGGGTCTCCTCTCTTGTTATATATAAAGGAGAGATTATAAACCTTCCCCATAGTTATGAAGTGTTCTAAAGGTAGCAATTATATAGGTTTTGGGTTCACCTCTGTGAGGTAAGCTTTGTGGTGCACATGAAAAAAATGGAGGTCACTGAGACAGGAATGCTATTTTAACAATAAAGATGATTTATTTATTTACAAGTAGGTTTCAAGGAACAGACCATCAGCACTGGTCTCCAGACAGATAAAAGAGAAATCTGGCTGAGGCACATTAATTTAAAAAGTAGTTTCAATGTTAATACTTTCCAGCATGAACAGGCTTTTACCGACTGGCCACTTGGTTGGATCCTGACACATACACAGTATTCCACCCACACCAGCCTGCCCTTTCCCAAGAGTCACCCTAAATGGTCCAAGGTCCAGTCATCACCAGAGACAGGCCTAACAATCGGGTACTCTATTCTCTGTCAGAGGTAGAGCTAAACTACTCTGCCACACCACCAAGCAGAGCTACTCTTCACTCTGTCTGCTCTTTTGCTGAGCCAGACCTGAGCTCTGCTCTCTCCCTGAGGCAGAACTCAACTGACTTCCTGCTGTGTTTTCCCTCCACCCAATTCTAGGGCCCCCCCCCCCACTTCTCACAGGAGACTGGATAATGGAGTAGCACTCCCACAGGCTTAAGTGAATGGCTGATTTTCCCCTTCAGGAGTGGGACACCTTTCTGTCCATCACAGGCCTTCTTGTTAGTTCTGATGAAACACAGCAAAAACATGAGTGGAGGAAGAAAAGGGACTCTTTTTTTTAATTTTAATTCCCTTCATTTTCAAGAATTGCACTACAGGCCAAGACACCCAACGTGATGCCTGGATGCGTTAAACTACTGTACCTGATTTCAGAAGGGGCAGAAATATCCTCCAAGTTCTGAAGCAGGATTGTAAATTGGCACTTACCTGTTTGCAAGATCTCAGTCCCAGGGTTTCATTATGACATACTATGCTCAAAGCTGTACATATGCCACAATTCCATGGAGAACCGGGGGGGCGGGGGGGGGTCTTCCACTTCCCTGAGAATCTCAGCTTTCAATTTTTTAAAGCAAGTGTCTCATCTGAATGTGCTTGAAACATGTGCTTGAAACGGCAGGCAATGCCTCATGCTATCCCATAAACATATTTACTATTCTGCTTGCATGCACGAATGGCACACCTAGAGGTTCTCCTATATACAGTGCAATCCTAAACAGAGTTATTCCTAACTCTGTTTAGCATTGCACTGTTTGTTATGTGGAAGTCAATTAGAAAAGAGTTGGTTCTCTTCCCTTTTCAGCCTTAACTGTGCTCAAATTATTTACATGGGCATGTGGGGGTTCAGGAAGGCCAATAACCAGTCACGGGTCTATTTTCAGGAAATGACACAGATGCCTTGCAAATCATGCCAGTCTTCTATTTGTCATTGCTTAACCTTCTCAGACTTCCCTTATCGCTACATCTAATAGTAAACCTGACTACAAATTAACCCAAAGAAAGGGGCCAACTCTAACCTCAGAACAGTCTCCTGAGGACTGAATATGCGTCAGGAGCATAGAATGTTGAGAGCCAGTTAAAAGGGGTGGGGATAGGGTGGTCCCCCCACCAGGTGTGGCCTGGAGATCTCCTGGAATTACAACTGATCTCCAGGTGACAGAGATCAGTTCCCGTGGAGAAAATGGCTGTTTTGAAGAATGGACTATGTGGTATTTATACCACGCTAAAGTATCTTCCTCTGCCCCAAACCCACCCTCCTAGGCTCCACCCCCAAATGTCCAGGAATCTCCCAACCCAGAGTTGGCGACCCTATGTGAGGGGAGGAGAAATCAGTCTGTTCTAATCTCTAGGCACTTCCAGAGTACAGGAGGGGGAGATTTGACCATGGGCAGGTGAGATTTCCAAATCGTTTCCCCTCTTCCACAATTCCTTAAGGGCCCCCAACTTGTTTTGCATATAAAAATACTGTAGTACAGAATGCCCCTCCATAGTTTCTCATAGGAGGGCAGACAGCTCATCATGGTGACGTGAGCTTCTGTGTACAGAACTGGTTCTGGGAAATTCAAAAGATGCCAAGCTAATTGAGCCGAATCACAAAAACCCTTCCTTTTTTTCTACTGCATCAGACCAATAAGCCTTCTAAGTCATTAATGACAGGGTTATATTGGAGGGGACGACCCCACAGGAACGACACTTTCTCTAGTAAGAGACAACAGTCTCTGTATACAGGGGTAACATTTATTATTTATTTATTTCTCAAATTTCTACCCTGCCCTCCCAGCCAAGGGCGGCTTACATAAAATCAGTGTATATTTTCAATAAAACCATAAAAACATTTAAAACAGATGCTTAACATTTCTATTTTTTCTTCTTCCAAATGGCAAAAATTACCCACCAGCTTCAGTCAGAAACCCTGCCCGGTGCTGCCAAGATGCTTTTGCAAAGTAGCTTTTTATTCAGCTTAAGCTCGGCAGCAGAAGCAGCTGGGCTCCTGCTGGGCTAAAAAAGCAGTTCAGGCCCTGGGTGACGGAGCGAGGCACTGGAGCGTTACCTGGATCACAGGGCATGAAATTAGCAGCAGCAAGCACGTTGGAGCCAAGAATAGCTGGCAAGTGTGAGCTCATCTTCAGATAGCCGAGACCCCCATCTAGGCTATGTCTACACTGGCCCCCTGGACTCTCCTGCTCCCACCGTGGACCCGAGCAGGAACCGGCTCCAAAAGAAAGATTGAATGCCAGAGATTTTGACAGTGGAGAAAATGCCAGCCACTTAAGAGCTGTTCTTTGGCCCAGACAGATTCTGAAATGGAATTTTCTTACTGTTAGCAGTTTCAAGGAGGTGATTATGGTCACGGGCAGGTTCATTTGCAATCTTTTATCCTAAAAAGAATCCAGATTGGTACCCTAAATTCTATGACCTGCACAGCTTTTGCTTATTTTGCATAATTTTCCTGCTAGGGATGGAGAAGGGCAGAGTATGCTGAGCCAAGGAGCCCTGCTCCTGAATCCTCCTAGAAATCCATATCCAGATTTTGCTCAAGTAACACACAAGCTTCCTAGCCAAACTTTGTGATGATGGTGGACTGGAAAGTTGCTCTTTATTTTCCTGTGAGGCAGGCAAGAAGGACAAGTACAAGTGCACGTGTGCAGCAATCCTCACTCCCTTCCTGCACCCCCCCCATCAGGCGCACAGTGCTACTCTGAACAACTGACGGTCCACAGGAGACACGTAGGCATGCCTTCCGGGCCCGTCTCTTCCCTCCGCCAACCACCACATTCCATCCAACACTACCAGCACCAAGATCTCCTAGGCTGCCACCCAGCAACTGATGGGCAAGGAGACTGTCTGGCCCTACAGACTCAGCCAGTGACACAAGTAACCCTGCCTTCAGCTCCTCCTTCTGCATTGTCCCCTCCTATGCGGCAGACCTGAAGCCAGCCAAGCTGCTAAACGTGGAGCTTCCCTTCTCCTCGCATCAGGATTGGTGAATCCCGTGCCTGCAACTGGCTATGCACACCTGTGCAAAGCTGCTTCTTGCACTCCACGTTCAAACCTCGAGTGTGCAAATCAGCAAGGCAAAAAGGAACCTGAGGGGGAAGAGAAGGGCTCCAGTGTCCTTCCCCACAGTTTGCCGACCACCGCTCTAGCCCAATATGCTGGCTGAAGGGGCAGGGAGGGGTAATAATGGTCTGCTGGGCAAGTATTAGTTGTGTGGTTTGGGAAGAGTACATGCTCTGAATCTCCCATCTAAGCCCAGATTAACACATGCGGATGTTGCCAAACGTTCACGGCTGGCCGGTATAAGAGGAGGTCCAATTTCCATCTCATTCACTGGTCAAACCTTTAACATCTCTGAGCCTATTTACAGAACTGCAGCCTCCACACCATTTCTTTCTGGTCATTTATTATTAGGAAGAACCTCTGACTGCACTGCACCCTAAGAAACCACCAAATGGAAGGAACTATAATTAAATAGTACACTGCAGGGGCTCTCTCTGTGTTACAGAGATTGGTTCCAATCAGTGCTCCATTACAAGTGAGAGAGAGGAAGAGGGAGATGCCCGGGCTCAGATCTGCCTGGAAATGCCACCCTCTGATCTGGAAGTCACCCTCCATTATACCTGGCATGTGTGTACCCTCTGTAGTTACTTAGTGCTGAGGGAAAGGCACCCTGCACTTGCTCAGTGGCCCTTTTGTCTATTAAAATAATCAGGGTGGCATTGAGAGCATATGTCGGGGCTGAATCTTGGCACAAAGTAAGCCCTAGTTCTAGTCCTCAGTGATCAAGAACGGCTTATTCGTGGCACCAAAGAATCCAGGCTGCTGGGCTAATACACACACACACTCACTCACCCCTGTGACTTTGCCAGACCATTAGTGCGAGTCTGAGTATCCCGAAATAGTAGGTCAGGCCTCATCAGCAGGCTGCCAGGCTCTTGCTGTGCAATCAACTTGGCAAGTTGGACATATATGCGCATCAGGCCACTTTGCCTGGCATTTCATTTCACTGGAGTGTATCCGGTAAAGACGGTGGTATTATTAAAATTCCAGAGGAACAGCTATGGGACTGTGCCCTTTTTTTGGGTTTAAGTGCTGGAAAAATATTTAAAACCTCTGATTTCTATTGTTTCTTGAAAGGAACAAACGATGTTCCCTGGTCTAAAGACAACAACTTGCACAAGTACTGAAGGGGAACGATGGGCAGAGAGTCAAGGAAAGGCAGGCTTCCATATCGGAAAAGTTCACAGTGAAGTCTAAATGCTTTTGCCCGGTCCATTTAATGAGCATAAGCAAAACCAGACTGAAATGTCTATTACAGCTTTTATTAATTTTTTTTTAAAATATACCCCACCTTCCTACAAGGAGCTCAAGGCCAGGAGGGTGCACATGGTTTCCCCCTCGATATTTTATCTTCACAACCTTGTAAGGTAGGTTAGGCTGAACAAGTGGTCCCAGGTCACCAAATATGCCTCCGTGTGGTGGGGTGGTTGTGTTGGAGGAGGAAAGTGCCGTCAAATCACAGCTGACTTATGGCAATCCCGTAGGGTTTTCAAGGCAAGAGACATTCAGAGGCGGTTTGCCATTGCCTGCCTACATATATTCCTTGGAGGTCTCCCATCCAAATATTGGCCAGGGCTGACCCTGCCAAAGTAACATAAATTCTGCACAAAGAAAAGTTCTGAAACCCATGTAAGTTTTGCAAATGACGCAAATTTGCATAGGTTTGTTCTTTATTATAATTTATCCTGCTTTTTGTAGACTTAGCACAAGAAGGAAAAGAGGCACAAGAAGGTAAAGAGGCACATGCTCTATCTATAATTAGGTCTTTGTGATTTTTCCTAGATGATTCTCACTCACACTTCATGCCTACCATTGCAGCCATAGGGGTCCTTCAAAAAAAAAAAAAGGAGGGGGGAACTGTATTTCTAGACCCTGTGTCCAATGTCAAACTCCATGGATTTTGACATGTGTGACATGGTTCAGCCTCCATAGCCTTGGAGGAGGAGGAAGAAGGAGAAGAAGAGCTGGGTCTATACCCCGCCCTTCACTCATAGTCTCAGCGGCTTACAATCTCCTTCCCTTCCTCTCCCTCAACAGACACCCCATGAGGTAGGTCGGGTTGAGATAGTTCTGAGAGAACTGCTCTTGAGAGAACAGCTCTGAAGGAACTGTGACTGACCCAAGGTCACCCAGCTGGCTGCATGTGGAGAAGTGGGGAATCAAACCCAGTTCTCCAGATTAGAGTCCGCTGCTCTTAACCACCACTACAAAAGTTAAACATCTGTGATGATTCTCGCAGAAGTTGTCATTCTACAAACACACGCACAACTAGTGCTCCAGGTACTCTTGTGGTGCGAGCCCGCCACTGTCTGACTGAGTGCGCTGGCCCTGAGTCAACTAAAGCTGCTCACTCAGAATGTCGGAGGGCAGGGGAAGAGAGGGAGGGGCTGTGCAGGTGCTGACGCTGCTGTCCATGTTCAGTGGATAAACCACTTAATTTTTTCAGGTCTAGCAAGCCAGCACTTTCCATAAGCAATAAAACTCACTTAGTGATTTCCTTAGCCCATATTCCCCCTCCCTGCCCCATCTCAGCCCCCTCAATGTCCTTGTTTAAATTAGAACATCTTGCAGCCTGGCTGGATTATCTAAACCTGAGGGAAAAGGGTTCCCACATGTAATTTAGCAGTAACACTGCAACCACGCGACACTGCCTATTTCCTTTTTGCATAAGACCAACCATAACCTCCCACACACAAACAAGTCTCAATCACCGAAACACCCCCCCCAACTCATTTGGGGGGCATTACAAAAACCAACAACCCAGTTTCACTACCTTCCCTAGGTTGTTTTGCCCAAGTAGCAGCCTCTTAAGGGTCTGGGGACAAGGGAAGAATAAATACTTTATGCCTGTTAACCTTGCAAACAGGATTATTAGAATTACAAGCCCACCTCCTCATGCAGATTCATATCTAGCTGTTCCTGGCTCAAAAGGAAGAAGAGAAGGAGTTCAGTAAGGGTCTCCCTGCCTGGTTAGCCTAGAAGAAATTCTCATCTGCCATAGGTAAGAAGGCAATTGGCTTTTAACAAGCCTGTTGTTGTTGTTCAGTCGCACAGTCGAGTCCGACTCTTCGCGACCCCATGGACCAGATCACGCCAGGTCTTCCGCCGTCCTCTGAAGTTTGCTCAACTTCATGTTCGTTGCATCTCTGACACTGTCTAACCATCTCATCCTTTGCCGTCCCCATCTTCTTTGACCTTCAATCTTTCCCAGCATCAGGGTCTTCTCCAGTGAGTAGCCAGATCCTAGCCACTCTTACTGAGAAGCAGCTTCTACCTATTTCAATGCAACTTGATTGCAAGTAAACAGATTTAAGACTGTTGTCCAAAATCTTATGTATTTTGAATTTTCCAGGCTCAATTTGAGATCTTTGAAACTAGAGAGTCTTTAAGTGCCCAAGAGCCCAGTAGCACCTTGAAGACTAACCAAATATGTGGCAGGGTATGAGCTTTCATGCTCTTTCACCGCATACCCTGCCATATATTTTCTTAGTCTTTAAGGTGTTAATGGACTCTTGCTCTTTTCTACTGCTACAGACCGACCAACAGGGCTACCCATCTTGATTTAAGTGCCCAAGTCTTCCTGCAGGTTACTTGGTGCAAGACCTAAACATCATGAGACCAGATGCCTGAAACCAAAGAATTGCCTGTTTTAGTTCACATTAATATTTGAAATTCAGCTTCCCCTTCCCTCAAATTACCACCCACTGCTCTCTTTGCCCTTTAGGCCTGTCAAGTCACAATGCTATATCGATAGTAGAAATAGCAACTGGTAGAATTTCCTTGTTCAGGTTCTAAGCTTAGTGCTGCAATGCCCCCTTGGCTCCCACCTCTTCCTGTCACATAGCTGCCAGATACTGAATCAGACCCTTGGGTCCATCAAGGTCCGTACCGTCTACTCAGGCTGGCAGCGGCTCTCCAGAGTCTCAGGCAGAGGTCCTTCTCATCCCCTACTTACTGTTGCTGTGAAGGACCCAATTGGCTCCGTAGTATTCTAAGGAGATAGTGGAAATGAAACCATTTCCTTAGCACATAAGGAAACCATTCCCTGAGACAGCCAGAAGAAAACCTGACCAAAGCCTCAATCCAACTCAGATTAGAGCTCACTTATGACAGGGACTGTCACAAGTACTTTCTCACCACCATCATCCCTGTGAAGCACAGTTTAGCAGGGCTGTGGTGATTGCACGGGAGAAACCTTTCCGTTTGGCCCACCACAAGGTCATTCTGGTGAATTCTCAGTGGCCCACACAGTGTAACTTGTTTGCAAAGAACTTAGAGGACAAAAGAGCTCACAGCTATTACAAGCAGGACCACACCTTGAGCACAACACTAATTCAGAGGATGTTTATGACACCATCTGGTCACTATTGCTTGGGTGAATTTCAGTTACTGTAACTTTAGGATGTGGGCAAAAGTATTTGGAATAGTTCATCTTACTAGATGCTTGCTCAACCCTGCTCTTCTTGGGTTATAACATCTGGCAGAGAGAATGGCTTGCTCGGTTTGGGCTGTCAAAATCTCCCTTTCCTATTGAAAAATGGTCACCAAAATTTAACACATTCTTATGGGCGTTAGAGAATATGACATAAGCTCCAAACTCAGTTTTCGGTGACCACAATTTCAACTGCATGGCAAATGCAGAAAATGAAGCATCTTATGTGACAGCAACAGTGAGATTCATGAAAACATAAAGTCCTTCTGTTACTGCAGATAAGTAAATTAGGACAACCTCAGTCGTATGACATATTGTTTCATTATCAAGGTGGTATGAGCTTGGGGCACAAATTTCCATATGGAGATGGCCAGCAGGGTTCTGAAGGATGCATTCAAACATCTGAGCTGTAATCATTGCCCATTGCAGAGATGGCTTTTAAAAAAGAGATGCCAAGTACCGACTGTGATCAGAAGCACTCTGGGGTTGCAATCTTATACATGCTTATGCAGGAGTAAGCTGCACTGAACACAGTGTGACTTACTTCTGAGTAGACATGCCTAAGATTGGGAGCAGGTAACCAGTCAAGGAAATACTATAAAACAAAAAGTTGGTACTTTTTTTTAAGCTGATGAGCAACAAATGAGGACAGGCTGTGGGGTTTTTTTTAAATACCTTTTATAAATATATTTGCAAGGTTAAACCCACATTTTTCTTACTGTGTCCCAGATGCTCTTTTGCAACCACACACACACACACACACACAGTTGTTTTATTCTCTGAGTATCAGGATACCTCTCTATAAGAAATGGAAGGGAAAAGCATGAATTAGGAGCTGGTTTGCTTTTGAGTCACCTTCTGAAAATCGATGGGCATCCTGAACCAAAGGATGCTTTAACAGTTTTATCTCTACAGAGCAGATACTTAAGAGGAATACCACCTCATTTAATATTTTTTTGCAAAAAACATCAACATTCCAACAGATAGGGCAGAGACACAAGATGCGAGTTCCTGGTGCAAAAACACATTTTGAGCCCTAGCTTGTGGGGGGGGGGGGGAGGAAGACTTGGAAGAAGAACAGGAAACACTAAGCATCTTTTGTGCATTCTCCCCCACTGCAAATCACCTCCTTCAATGCTGCCTGGCAGAAGAGTAGCCCAGACTTTCGACACCTGAGTGGACTGCAGAATATACAGCTCTGGCCTTAAAACTGCATGAAGAAAGAGGCTTGGAAAAGTAAAAAGAAGTTTTGCGCACAGTACGGACCCTACCAGTGTCAGGTCTTTCCCCAAAGGCATCAGAAACCGTCCGTCAGTGATCAAATGCTTCTCACCTAAAATATTACAACTTACACAGTATCGCCGGAGCTGTTATATTTGATGGCTCAGTACATTAATCCCTGCATATACTCCCACATCAGCTTGTTAAATCTGCACAGTGCTTTGGGATCCTTCAAGATGAAAGACAAATATCCCCAAGTTGCTATTATAACACACAGAGATTGATGGAGTGACCAGAGAGGATAAACAGCATTACTTGTTTGAATGAGTTGATGCTACAAGCGTGTTGGAGCACTAATAGTGATAGAGCGCCCAGGTAATTCCCCCCCCCCCCACAAGAAGTGTCGCCACAGGCAGCATCCAATCAATGTTACCAGGATGCAGTCTCCAAATCAGTTGAGGGTATGCTGGGGTTCCATCCTAAACAGCAGTTTAAAAAGCTGCTTTGCTTGTCCCTGAAATGAACCAAAATATGGGATTTTCTGGCACTGATTTACTAAAGCAAAAGCATTCATGCAACTGACGGATCAATTTCCAACGGGTATTTAAACCAATGTTAAGCTCAACTACAGGCATTCCCATCACTAAAATCAGGAGATAACTGTGAGTAGCTGTTTAGAACTACCTCCAGTCACATCTCTTAAGAATGATGGCACTACGTTGTTTACATGAGGTTTCCGAGCAGAGAAATTTTCTCTAATCTAAGGGCTTGCAGAAATGAAAGAAATCCTGCTTTTACTGTAAGGTGTTAATCAGCACACTGATATAGCAGATAAGGGGAAACCATGATCAGGAAGCCAACAATTCAAATATCAGTCGAGGCACAAACACCCTGGATGACCTTAGGCAATTCTTTGTCTCTATTATGTCCAAACCTGTCCTGATCTCATCAGATCTTGGAAGATAAGCCGGGTCAGCCCTGGTTAGCACTTGGATGGGAGACCACCAAGGAAGTCCAGGGTTGCGATGCAAAGGCAGGCAATGGAGCAAACCACCTCCGTTCATCTCTTGCCTTGGAAACCCCCCATGAGGGGGTCACCATAAATTGGGTGGGAATTGATGGCACATTCCACCACCTTTATGGGGAATAGCACAACTAGCATTTCAGGAATCCTGCAATAATTACTGATATATAGCTGCAGTTTTGGAGAACGTTCATTCATTAGGTTGCCATAAGTTGGAAGTGACTTGATGGCACTTAACACACACAGACTTGATGGCACTTAACGCAGTCTGACACCACATCAGACTTGGTTTTCAGCTAGATCTGGTTACTCATGACATATATGTAAGAACAAAGGAGAAGCCATGCTGGATCAGGCCAGTGGCCCATCCAGTACAACACTCTGTGTCACACAGCAGCCCAAACCTGGGTGTCATCAGGAAGTCCACCAGCAGGGCCAGAACTCCAAAAGCCCTCCCACTGTTGCCCCCCAAGCACCAAGAATACAGAGCATCACTGGCTCAGACATAATGTTTCATCTTAACTTAGCTTAACGTAGTTTAGTTCCATCTTAATTTAGCTTAACTAGCGTTAGAATCCAGGTTTGGGGAGGGGGACCTGAGCCTGAATTAAACCCTGTTTTAGAATGGGAGGGGCGGATACTAACTCTGATTTTAAGTAAATAGTTAGTCCAACGTCATACATCACAGACAACTGGAGGTAGTCTTAAACTAGGAATGCTTCATCATGCTCCATGCACATAAGCGAAGGGGAAGAGGAAGAGGTATACAACAAGCCAGTTCACACACATCCTGACTTATTGTCACCTTGATGCAATATCTAAATGCATCTTTTTAAAAGGATCTTGAGTATTTCATATTTACATGGAATTTTTATGACAGTTTTATTATTATTGAAGTTTTTAGTTCCAATTTTGCTGCTGCTGTTATTGCTATTGGCTACTCAACTGTTCTGAACCACCTTAAAATGTAATAAAGCACATGACACAAATGAAGCATGACTTAAGCCTCGTGGTTCAGGGGCATTTAAGGGGGGTAGTTAAATTAAAGTTAATTAAGTTAATTTGAATGCCTGTCTTTAATGGGGGAGGCTCCAAGCCTGTTTCTAGCCCTTCCTTTCAAGGGACAGGGCAGTGAGCACATCAGTTCCTAGGGAAAAAAA
The DNA here is from genome assembly GCF_001447785.1 of Gekko japonicus. Classification (NCBI taxonomy): domain Eukaryota; kingdom Metazoa; phylum Chordata; class Lepidosauria; order Squamata; family Gekkonidae; genus Gekko; species Gekko japonicus. Next base: position 1,389,866 of record NW_015173674.1, read on the forward strand.
TATCTCAGAGGGCATTTAAATGCCTTTTGAGTTCCCTTCCACAGGGCAAGAAAGAGTGGTACATGTTTCCCAAAGGCTCATGGGAATGCTTTTGAAAGACTCGCCATGACCTAGGTGGCATGCAGCAGGACTGGGCTAGCAGAAAGGGGGATTATTGGAGATGTATTGAAGGTGCCACTCTTGAGTGACCTTCTAAGCCAGGGGTGGCCAAACTGTGGCTCGGGAGCCACATGCAGCTCTTTCATACATATTGTGTGGCTCCCGGCAGGGCGGCTGGGGAAGCAAAGGGGAGGCATGTGTTCCCTTCACTTCCCCTCCCCAGGTAGGCTTGAGGTGGGGGCGAGCAGAGAAAGAAAGCAGCTATAAATGCATTCTCAAAGCACCCCCCCAGTCGGCTTGGAGAAGGCATTTGTCTCTTTAAATCCCTTCTTCAAGCCATCTATTTGCTTTCTTTCCACCTTTCTTTCTCTTTTTCTCTCTTTCTTCCTTCCTTCCTCCCCCTCCCCCATCTATTTGCTTTCTTTGTTTCTCTCTCTGTCTCTTTCCTTCCACCTCTTTTATTCTTTCATTCCACTTCTCTCTCATACACAAATAAATATAATTAGCAAACAAATAAATATTATTGGACAAATAAATATTATCAATATCTGTTTTTACCCCCTTTTGTTTTTATTTTTGGAAGTCTCATTTAATGTTAATAAAAACAAATTTTGCATATTTTTCAATAAAAACATGTGGGTAGTATTTGTTCATGTCTTGCGGCTCTCAAACATCTGACGTTTACTCTACGTGGCTCTCACGTTAAGCCAGTTTGGCCAGCTTTCTTGCCCTGTGGAAGGGAACTCAAAAGGCATTTAGATGCTCTCTGAGCTGTCCTTTCCCAGCTCCCATGACCCCCCCCCCAAATTCCACAGCAGGAGGGAGAGGGGAGCCTAAGGGAAGGCCATCTCGTAGACATATGTAAGCACCAGCATACAGACTTGTGTTCATTATACAAAGAAGCCAAAGACTCAGAGGAGGCAACAGGGCAGCCAACACCACCTCAGAAGGAGGCAGATGAGACATCTCCAGGACCCTCTCTTGATGTGCTGGAGGAGCCCCAAGACTCTGAGTCAGCCTGCTGTCAGGATCGACAGCAAAACAACGAAGTACACGCTTCCAGGAAGGTTTTACTTTTATTGAAAAGCTATAGATGCAGTAACATGAACACTGTTAGGAATGGTGGGTTACCTATGCGCATAATAGGATATAGGGCATTCGTATGCACCCCCCCACGTAGTACCCAATTAGATGGGTTCCCATGCGCGGGCATTTGGCAAAGAACTAACGGCTGCAGAAGCTGGGAAGGTAAGCAGCTTCCCATGGATTCTAGACACACCAACTCCTCCAGTGCGTTACAGCTAAGATGCAATTAAGTGCATGGGAAGGAATGCACAGCAATTAGAAACATACATCACACTCATGGCAGCATAGCTGACACCTGCTCACTCTGGGAAACAGCCCTGCCTTCTGATTCAGACTTGGACCATGAACCATCCACCCCAGAGCCTGCTGCTAAACCAGAGGTCTTTCCCCAATTGACCCCAAAGCCTTGCACTACCTCAGCCCCATTGCAGCACTTGTCGACGTACCTGGGTGCAGCACATTTAAATCCTGGTAGCCTGTTCCCGGATGGGAGGAACCTGCATCTCCCCCTCCTTGCAGTAGTCATGAAGCCCTCGTTTCACCCACAGCCTTCATGACAACAACCATCCATATTACAGCACGTTGACTCCTATACCTCAGCTAGGGTGGCCATTCCCCCGGTAGGGCCAGGGGATCCCCCTGATTTTGGGGGGCCCAATCTGCCATGGCCCAGCTGGCCACCCCTCCCCCCAAACCATAGAGTTTTGCCCAAAACCTAGAGCATCACCCCCAACATCGGAAATGTGATGACATCACTTCCAGAATTCAAGGAAGGATCAGGAATCCCCTCGCCAGCAGCCAGGAAGGACCTGGCAACCCGAACCTCAGCCTTGAGCAGGACAATCAGAACACCAAATGGATCAGGTTTCTGCAATCCACTTTTTAAAAAGAATTATGCAAGATGGCTACAAGAGCATTAGGCTGCTTAGAGAAAGTGAGGATTTTCAGCAGAGCTGCAAATCAAGTATGTTAATTTTATCCATGCTAGAATTTCAGAAACTAACACTTCAAACAGCATTAGCATCCAACACTGTACTCAAAAGGGGGAGAAATACATAATAAATGTTGCAGTTGCCCATCATGACAGACATGTTTATGCTCACACACAGATGTTATCAACTCTTTTACAGGAAAAAAATTTTTAAGAACCCGGGGGAAAAAGGGGGAAACCCACAAGGAAATAAGAAGAAAATGAGAGGCTGGACCCAGAGCAGGCTTTTTCCACCGCTGTGTTTGCATCAGAAAGCCTTGTCCATGAATCGAGACATGACAACTTTCTAATCTCGCCTGCCAAGACCAGAGGCTCACTGCTGCAGTAGGCAGCCGGTTCACACCTGCCAGTGCTTTGGAAAAAGCCATAAAGCATCTTAGACAGTTTGCAGAATTCCAAACAGGTGCAAGCTTGGAAAAGCTGGTCGGTCATTGGCATCCGTACAGTTCCACTCTCTCAACCACCTTTTGCATACCTGACTCATAAAAAGAGTGGCACAGAGCCCCAGGGAAGGTGCACACAGAAATCCATAAATGTTATCTTAGATCAAGAGCTGGCAATTAAATTTAGGGTGCCACTGGCCCCTCTCCTGAGCAGGCAGAGAATCTAGTGGAAGGAACAGTTGGCTGCTCTCTCTGCTGGTTTTTGAGGAAGGGAGAAACAGCAAGATACTCAGACTTCTTCCAAGTGCAGATTAAAATGTGATAAGACTCAACCCTTCCCTCAGTGATGAGACACTGATGGGGCATAAGCAAGGAAGCAAATTCTCCAGTGTGCAAGGCCTGAGCGATTTAGTGGTCAGCAGGGCCAAGTAAAAGGAGCTGCGGTGGCTCAAGTGGTTAAGACGCTGACCTGCAAGCTGTGGAAGGTCAGTAGTTCAGCAGTTCGAGACCCGAGTTGCTGCATGATGGAGTGAGCTCCCGTCTCTAGTTCCAGCTCCTGCCAACCTAGCAGTTCGAAAACAAGAAATTGCAAGTAGATAAATAGGTACCACTTCGGTGGGAAGGTAACAGCGTTCCGTCCGCCTTGGTGTTTAGTCATGCCGGCCACATGACCACGGAAACGTCTTCGGACAGCGCTGGCTCTTCGCCTTTGAAACGGAGATGAGCACCGCAACCCTAGAGTTGGACTCGACTGGCTTTTGAGCAAGGGAACCTTTATCTTTTAGGGCCAAGTAACACTGACAGAATTAGAACCAATTCTTATGACACCAGGCCAGAGTCCTTCCCACTGAACAACAGGCACTGAGTTAACTGGTCTCTCTGTATACCCTCGGGACGGTATAGCCATCAACATTTTATTCTCTCCTCTGGGGTCCCCTTCTGGAGGTGGAGTTTTTTTGTTTTTGTTTTACTTTCCTGGATATCGTTTTCCAAAAAGCAAGTCATCATCATTCAGCCTACAGTCTACCCTGTCTGAACTTTGTATTAATCCTCCCTATAGTGCTTTGCAATCTGATAGCTAGGCTGGTAAGCCTCTGTTAGCGTTTGATAGCACTTGTGAAAATTGGTTTTCCTAGGCAGCTGTAGCAACCATTCTGCGGGAACCAGTCCAGCAGCAACTGCTCGAAAAACAAAAATGTGAGAGTACCAGAGGAAAGTAGAGTGGGAGGAAGAAAACAGGGGGCCAGGCAACCTGTTTGTCATTGAAGATTATACAAGAAATATACCACAAGTCCCCAAAACACAGCTAGCTAAGCTTATGTTAGTTATTCTTCAAGAGGAAATGGAATAACTAACTCTATGTTAGTTATTCTTCAAGAGGAAATGGAATCCACATCAGGAAAAGTGAAGGGTTTTTTTTTAAGAGAAGATGATTCATCACGAGAATCAGAAACCTGTCTGACGGTTCTGCAGTCCAAATGATTCACCCCCACCCAGGCCACATCATATGCTGCTCCTCTCTGGCTCATGTGATCCCAGGGCAGTCCCTACCTCCTACTGCTGGCCAAGCCCTGTGAGGGCAGCCTTTTGTTAAGCTCGTCCTCAAGCCTTTGTACCCAAATGATGATTTCTACATTTGCTGAACACAGCACAGGACACTGACATGACCACTTACTTTTAGGTTCTGAGCTGAGCTCAGAGTCTGTAACTACTATCAGTTGTGTACTTTTCATAAGCATGACATATCCCAGACTCAAGATGAAATGTTGCGATTGGTGTGGAGCTCTTATTTGACATGGGTATTGATTTAAATAGCAGTTACAATAATACAGCTGGAGAGTTGTCTTGCTACGTCCATGGCAACAGTAGTCCCCATATGTCTATGAGATTAATAGCATCAGAAGCAGGCAGCATGCAATTTCAAAAGCTCTATGCTTGTTGCTGTCACATACAGCAAAGTCTCTTCTATCTAGTCTCTTTATTTCATACATGTGACTTTTGGCTCCTACTCTTTATTCCTGTATGAATTAGGATTCCTAAACATGGCAGGTGAGCATAACAATGTCTAGGAGACAGCAAAAATTTTAAGGCAACATCTTGACACTGGCCTGGATTTTTTTTATTTTAAATGCCTAAATGCCAGCATTACATTTGTAGGATTCTTGAGCAACCAGACACACAGGGTATTTCCTACCTGCTCCCATTAGTTCAGACAAACTTTGTGCCTGTCTGAGTTGTCTGGATACAGAGGCCTTAAGACAAATTCTGGACTACAAGGTAAACTTAGTTAATGCACACAAGACCCTCCCCATAAGCATTTTTGCAAGTGAAAAAGAAAGCTGACAAGAATTCTCTTTTTGCGATGTGCTTGAAAAAATAAATGGAGGAGCTTTTACAGAACAAGAAGCTGGCCTCCTAGGAGAGGTTAGGACTGGGAGAGGGGTCACGGCTTTTGCATGCAAAAGGTCCCAAGTTCAATCCCCAGCATCTCCAGTTAAAAGGATCAAGTAGGAGGTGATGTGACAACTGCTGCCAGTCTGAGTAGGCAATACTGACCTTGACAGGCCAAAGACTTTACCAGCCAAGAGTTACATTTCACGCTGCTAAGTACTTCTAAACATTGTGGAAGGAGAACTGTTTTTCAGTGGCATTCCCATGGCAAGCAAAATGCACGCCGTAGCTTTTTTGTGGAAAACCTATGGCAGAAAAAATCCTGACAAAGCATGACTACATTTAAAAAATGGAAATGAGGGGGAAAATAGGATTATAGTGAGACTGACATGTCATCCATAACTACAGGTGTTGCTACTGCTATTTGGTAAACACTGAATACTCAGCATCAACACTGCATGTTAAGGCTAGCTCATGTGCCTCTCTAATTGTAATAAACACAACAGCAGATCCATATATTAAACCCATGGCACGGGAAGTGTCATTCACACAGCAATGTTAAAACATGAACGTGTTGCACTTACACGGATATCTGAGGGTCTCTGCTCTGCAGGAGAAAGCTCTTCTGAGCAGTTCTGAAGTTTATACATCCAGTAATGCTTCGCAGTCATGATGAAGTTCAAAGGCAAAAGTGAGCCCGTCCCCAGAAGGAAGAAAATAATATAGGTGCCATTAAGGTGGTCCTTAGGCGTGTACGAAGTGGGTCTGTTCTGCACTGGCTCCTCAAGGAGTGGGTCCTCTTCTTGGACCATGGCGTCTGCTGGCTTGTACAAGGAATTAACACTCTCGAGGTAGTCATTTTCGTCCTCCTCCAAATCGACAGCCACTTTGGGGAGAAATTCAAAACACCTATGTGAAACCTACATATTACAGAATGTGCCATTCTCAGAATACATTCTTACAAATCCTTTTCTACTGAAGAATTCTGGAAACGACATCATAATCACTGCAGAGACTGGAGTCTCAAGGCATCTTGAGGGTTTTATGCCAGCGTAAGATTTTTGTGGGCTGATCCACAAAATTTTACCCTGGAACAAAACCTTGTTAAGTCTTTAAGGTGCCTCAAGACTCCTGTTTATTTTTGCTGCAACTGACTGACTCGGCTATCATTCTGGAATTGTTGTAAGGACTGGGACTCTGCCGTGGAATTTTGCATCTGAAAGGAGAATGAGTTAGCTGTGAGCCAGATATTTTTTTCCATTTAAATCTCACTTCGATTGCTGGAGGCCTTATACCTCCCTTTAGCACTCCTTCCTCCATCTGCACTAGGGGAATAACACCACTGTCATCCCTTATAGAACACTGTAAAGATGATCAGTTGAAATATGCTATACTTACTATCTTATATATGTGCTATTATTATTATATTACTATTAAAAGGGTAACCCAGCAGTTAGTCATTTGAAGCTGAAGCAACAGTTCCAAGAACTCCATGGAAGCTAGTATTAAAGAACAGAGTCCTATAATGAAAGTAATTTCTATGAAAACTAGTATTAAAGAACAGAGAGTCCTATAATCCAAGTAATTTCTTCAGTCTTCTGCAACGGAAAAGTTAACTAGAAGGTCCTCAGAAACACTGTGTACATTTTCAGAAGGGTCTGCAAAAATGTTCTTATTAAACATTAAATATTAAAAAATATTCCAAGAATGTATAACATGGTTTTATTGGAAGAATTTGTGATTGCTGACCTTTTTAACCAAAGAATGCAGGTGGGGGGGAGGAAGTCTTGATCTATAGATAAAAGATTGCAAGGAAATACAGGATAGATAACTACATCCCATACCAGCGACCTCCGAATTAAAAAGCTGACACATTAATGCAATCATGTTTTTAAACTGCCAGTAGGTGTCATCCATTCTTCCAAATTCCAGCACCCACAACAGCAGCAGATTATTGACTAGGAGAAGAAAGATTCCCTGTATCCTCTGTGCAGCCCAAGCCAAGTTTGCCTGTGGTTTCTTTTGTGTGGGTTGAGGGGCACATCTCTGTCAATCCACAGTGACAATATAAGAGCTTTTATGGGGCTAACCAATAGCTCAGAAAGATGTGTGAGCTTCTCAAAGCTGCTCTTCAGGAAAGATTAAAATCGGAAGCACTTCAGACAAAGTGGGCAATGCTTTATGCTGATTGTTTGATTTAAAGGGAAGGCAAGAACGACTCCTTTCCTTAGTCTCGCACAGGTCAGAAGTCCGGACACGTCTCTTATTTTCAAGAGGAATGGGAGTTCACAGAAGGACTCTCCCCCTAAGTACAAACCTAGTTTCAGCTGCAAACACGTCAATTCAGGAGGCAGCTGAACTTTTCTAAGTTAAAGTGGGCAATAAAAAAGGAGACACGAGAAGGCAAGAATTCCCAAGAGGAAGCTTCTCCTACAGACCCAGGGCATAAATATCCTGAAAAGCTTGCCAGAGCCATCTCTCCCCTGTCGTGAATGAGGCAGGAGCGATGCTGAAGTCCTTAAAAGAGAGAAGCGCCGGCCCTGGCCTCGAATACCCCCAGAGCCCACGGGGCTGGCAGCGGTTGCTCTGGGACACAGATATGCACTCTGCTCATGCTCTGGGGCTCCCTCTGAGGGCGAACTCTGGCTTCGGCGACACGACAGGCGTCGAGAGTGGCGGGACCGGAGAAAGAGAGAGGGGGGAAGGAAGGCGGGACCCAGAGAGCGAAGCCAAACAAAGGAGCGAGTCGGGTTCCCACGCCAGTCAATGGCGGGCGGCTCGCCGGCAGGAAGCGCGAAGGGAGCCCTGCCTGAGCCCGAAGAAGGCACTTACTGTCGCCGGCCCCGCTCGCCTCCCCATCCACTCAGAGCCCCGGCTCGCTCACTACCGACCCGGGCCTTCGTGGCCTCTCCCGCCCCGGCCCTCCTGAGGCCGCGCCCACCGCTCGCCCCGCCCCGAGAGCGCAGCGCCGCCCTCCGAGCCCGCTCGGGCCCTCGTTCGGGTTGTGACGCGCCGGCTCCACTCCAGAGGAGGCCACGGACGCCGGCTTTCCCCCCCCCCTCCCTGCATGTGAGCCGCTCTAATCTCCCCGGTGGTCTCCGGGCCTGCGCTTTGGAACAGGCTTCCTTCAAATCTCCTCCGCTCGCGCGTGGGATTCCAGGAGCCGCCGCGCTGGCACGTCAGTCGGTGGCTGTGCAAGCCTAGCCCGTCTCTTCACCGATCATCACAATCATTAAAAGCCACCAGCAGCACCTTCTCTTGGGGCTTCTCTGTCCAATTCTGGGGTACATGGCATGTCCTTTCACACAACCACCTCCTACCTTCTTCTAGTGCAAGCGGTGTATTGCCGCCTCTCGGAGTTCCTTGCTGTTTTAATGCAGTGCAGGATGTTAATCATTTCTAGGCATAGCCAAGCGTGTAGCCTTGCCTTCTCAAAAGGGTACCAAGTGTGTTTAATGGAAGTTACAGGAGGCTGTTGTGGGAACCCTGGCCTAGATGAGATTTCCGCTTAGGAAACCACACGCCACACATACAGGAGAGTGAAGGGGGCTGCCAACCTCCAGGTGGTGCCTGGTGATCTTCCAGAATTCTAACTGATCTCTGGTCTACAGAGATCCATTCTGTGGAGAAAAGAGTTGCTTTGGAGAGTGGACTCTCTGTGGTTATACTCCACTTAGATCCCTCCTTCCCCAGGATCAGCCCCCAAATCTCCAGGAATGTCCCCACCCAGAGCTGACAACTGTAGGCAGAGAGAAGGAGTGGTAGAATGCAGCCCATGCCTTCAAACAGCAGCAGGAGGATCCTTGAGGATCACATTTTTAAAATTTCTGCTGTGGTTAAAACTGTCTGCAAACAGAAAACCATAACAGCAAGAAAAGCATGGGGATTAAATTTTCTTTCTTTCTGTGCAAGTTTTCTATTCTCCGAGAGGGTTTTATGAGAAAACGTACTCAAAGCTAGAATGTATCCCCTAGTCTGAAGTGGTGCACTCCTTTCTACCACTAACATTTTGTTACCTTTTTCTCCTACATGGGTCAACCAGGCAAAAAACCCGGGTATGCAAACTGAGGCAACCATTGACTGGGACAGACTTTTCCAAACTGAGGAGCCTGAGGGCATTTCTGGAATTTTGAGGAAAGGGTAGGGGGTGCCACCATAAAACAGCTGCCTTGGGAGGCAGGACAAATCACAAAATGGCCACCATAGGAGGGGTAATCACAACATGCTTGGAAGTTCCAAGGCAAGCATCCTTGATGATGTGGGAAGCGATTTCCAAATGGCCGCTCTCTCCTTGCAGCCCCCAAGGGATGCCTCCTGGCCCCCAAGGGATACATCAATCACAGACCAAAACATAACACATAACATCTAACATGTAACATACAACATATACCGATCCTTCATCTTCCCTCATTTGGCCTAAATCTTTGATCTTATAGTTTCGCAAATTTTTACATGTTTTATTATAAATTTGCCTTAGTTTCCAGCCATTTATATAATTTGCCCACACTTTTTAAAATACTGAATTCATATTTCCATGCAGTTTTTGAGTTAAATTATCCATTTCAACCACCTCTATTGCTTTATTAATAAAATCCCATCTACGCGGTACCTTTTCGCTTTTCCAAAATTTTGCGAGCACTATTCTTGCTGATGTTAATGAATGTGATACTATGTAGATGTCATCTTTTTTTCCAATTTTCAGGAAATATATTCATTAAAATATTTCAGGATCTAACGGGATTTGCATATTAGTTATTTGTACCAATATAAACTGTACCTCCTTCCAATGTTGTTTAACTTCATTGCAGGTCCACCAGACATGGTAATATGAACCCACTTGAGATTTGCAGTTCCAACATTTGTTATTAATCCCTGGATAAAAACGGGCCAATCTTTCGGGTGCCATGTGGACCATGTGGACCATTTTAAAAACATTTTCTTTTAGCAGCACAGCTTTCAACCATCTTACATTCTTCCATATCCTCTCCCATTTATTTAATTCAATATCATGCCCAATATTTCTGGCCCAAGTTGCCATTGATACTTTGGCAACCTCATCCTGCATCTTATGGTCTCTTGAAGCAACTCCTGCTCCAATGAGTGGTGGAAGAAAATCAGGACTGGCCTTGTGCTTTAGGAGAGAAGCAGGTGGGCACCAAGAAATACATCAGTGGGCCAGGCAAAAAGTCACCCAGGGACACATTGATCGCAATCACTGGACTCAGAAATCAGCATTGCCCTTTATTGGCCCTAATGGCTTTTCCCTGGCGGTCTGTGACTACGTCCACAATGTGATAAAATCCTCTCTCTCTCTCTCTCTCTCTCTCTCACGCACACGCACACGCACACACACACACACATGTCATTTTTACCGTTAGATATTATGGACAGTTTGTGGCCATTAAAAGGGGAGGGGCTCTGCCTCATGTATATCATAATCTCACTTTCTGCGGCTTGCAATGGAAGTGTTCTGCAATCATTCAGTGCTGAAGGAATAATCCTGTGGAACTCTAGAGGCAAAGGTCCTGTGGCAGAAAAGTATATAGAGAAAATGGCATAGGGATGGGACATGGAAGAATTTCCTCTACTGAAGAAACTTTTCCCCCTTCAGCTGCACCTCTTGCTAGCATCACCCCTTTACCAGGTAGCAGCTGAACTTGCAGTGTTTGGAATAACACCTATAACTGTACTTAGTAAATCCATCATACTGAAGTATTTGCTTATGCATCAGGACTTGCCTGCTTCAAATTAATTCGTTTTCATTCTTCACCTCCTTGAAGGCACTACAAAGCTGAATTTATTTGCAAATTACTGATCTGATTTAACGTTCATATTTAAACGCAGTCACTTTTAAGGCAATGCAAGATTGTCAAAGAAAAAGAAACCTTGAAAACAAAACAAAACACCTTCACCTCTCTGGCCTAATTCTGGTGAAGTCTGGTAAGCCTGTCTAGGCTATACCTCATCTCCAGATGAGGACTCGCATCATCAAAATCTCCTCCAAATAAAATATTTATTAATTAAAGTATTTTCTGTTGCTTTTCTACCCAGGGAGCCCATGACCATAATGTTAAAATATCACAATCCATTCCATAATACAGTTTTTAAAAGTCTGTCCTTCTGAGATCTATGAGATGAAGGACCAAACTACGGCCCTGTTCATACGAGGCGTTTTGGGCCGGGAGGGGGACGGAACGGGGGTGGAGCAAACGGGCGCGATCCCACGGCAACATCTGGGAATCGTTGCCTGCCCGTCCCTGTTCCGTCCCAAACGCCGATACCACGCAGCAAAAAAACCCCACCTACCTAGGTGGTTGTATCCCTTGGAGCGCCTCAAGCCGGGCCGTGGGATTGGCTGGTGCGTCCTTGCACCGCCGCATCTCAGCCCCCAGCCGTAGGCGTCTCAAGTTTGGTGTGGCTCTGATTAGCCGCGTTTCAGCCGTCCCGTGTGGCAGGGACCTACATTATACTTTTTTATACATTGGGTCTGCTCCAAAGTTACTCAAATAACCCCCTACTGGGGTCATTTCTGTTCAAAAGAAGGAGAGTTGTTTTTTATACCCCTGGGCCTGACCTGTCAAAAAAAGGTTTTGTGCAATTTGGCCCTTACTGACAGGGTTCCGCCAGACAGAAATTAATCCTAAGCAGAGATAGATGTCTCTAAACCCATTGGTTTCAATAGGTTTAAGAACACCTAACACTGCTTTGTGTGATGCTTTATCCTGGCATGGAGAAAATTCCTCCTGGATAATTTCCTTGAGGCAGTCTGCTGTTAAAGTGGGCATCCCAGCAATGTCACCAAATTGTCTACTGCAAGAGAATATATCTGAATGAAAGTGTGGACTGGCAGATTCGAAAACTGTCTGCATTTTACTATCACCCAAACGTATCTATAAAAAAAGTTATTGTTGACTGAATTAATTTATACCCTCCACTCCCAACCTGCACAGATTTACAAGATGGTTTCTGTCATTACAGTAGCTAAGTCAGAAGAGTAAATATACAATAACATATCAGATCAAAACATGCGTAACATTAGATCGCTAGCTAGCCCGCTATCTACAGCAGTGGTAAAACAGTGTGAGTAAATATTTTGGGGAAGAGAGTAACTTTTCCTTTGTAGCAGAGCATATGTTTACCTCTTTGGAGCCATTTAGGCGTTTTGGGCCAGGAGGGGGATGGAACGGGGGCGGAGTTTCCCAACCTGGACCTGGAAACGCTACACACACACACACGCCCCTCTCCCCCTGCTGCTGGCCAGGGAGGACCTGGCAACCTTAATTGTTGCTAAGGTCATCTCCTCCTATGAGTAGTCCCCCTAGGAGACGCCAGCATTTATGCCATTTAGAGAGGAGAAGAGGAGTTGCAGAGCTGTAGAGGTTTTCACAGCTCCAACACTGTCCCTTCCCCAGGGACCTCAAGCCCCTCCTCACCTGACTAATGTCAGATATCTCACAATCCTCATCTCTCACTTTCCCTTTTCTACCGAGGCCTCTTTACCAAGCAGGAAATAGTGTCTAATGTAGCGGGAGGAGGGGAGAGACATTATCTGCTTTTGACAAATGATACCTAATGAATTAAGGCTGATAGATTTATTAGATCAAATAGCCAAATTCAATTTGCATAATGGGTGGTATTTGCATATCTTATTCTCTTCACAGTAAACTGGATTCATGAGACTGTGGGTTTTCTCGGCAGTAAACTGAAGTCCTTGCGCCATCAGGAAGGAGACAGTCTCTCTTGCACGTCAGGTTGAAGCTGTTTAGAACTTCACGGGACAAAACAGAGACCTTGACTTGCACTGGGAAGGTGAAAGGCAGCCAGTGCTGACGCTGTTGTTGCAGGCGCCCAGAAGCTGACTGTCCTTATGAGGAGGCAGACGGCTGTGTGAACCTTCTGAATGGTCTCCAAGGACAGTCCCACATAGTGTATGCAGGCGGTGGCTCAAGAAGGGGTGCTGCCTGCCAGGCGTGGTCACAGCTCCCCTGCCTTTGCCCAGAGCAGTGAACATCCCTCCCCTTCCCCAGCATCCGACAACACAATGTGGTAAGCCACACACACCCCAACAGAGCTACCCCAAACTCTTGTGAGAGCCTTCTCCTGAGAGTCTTTAAACACGGCTGGGAGAGGCGGGGCCCACGCTCCTACACTCTGACCCCAACATTTGGGGCTTGGCGTGAAGGCACATGTGGCCTCCCCCCCTTCCCAGCAGGGTTTAAAAAGACCCTTTAGATGATGCTGGGGAGAGGGGGGGCCTCCATTCCCCAATGTGATGACATCCGGCTGGGGACTCCCACTCCCCTCCCCTCCCCTCCCCTGTAATGCCCACTGTTAGAGAATGAACTTGATATTTGCTTTATGAACTTATATTTATTGCTACACACAATGGACTGTGCACACACACACATAGGCTCAGAGAACTGTACATTTCAAGTCACCTGTTGTGATGCAACTCATAGAAGGTGCCCACACAAGCCTTACACGTGAATGAGGTTTCAGTTACAACAGCCTGGTGAAGGAGCACACACCTCCATTATTGCGAGCAATGAGAAACAACAGCTTTGAGAAGAGACAGCCCCCATTTGCAGATCCAGTTGTGATCACGCACAACACATCCATGCTTTGTTCTACTTTGGTATTTCCTGCCAAATGGACATTTGTTTCACAAAGAGGATGGCCAGCTTCATCTACACTTCAAGGAAGCATCTGGATGCCAAGGTTTCACACCTGACCAGATGGCCCTCTTTGAGTAAGGTTTAGATTTCAATATTGACCACTCCTTTAGGCAACCTCCCACTCCTATAGGCAACCAATAGGATTGTTTTTGGGACGGACTAACAGGAAGTTGGGCCAGGAGGTTGGCACCATCAACACCTATATCCTGGATCTCCGATAAAAGGAGAGAACCAGTCACATGGTCTCTCTCTCTCTCTCCTACTTGATCAACAACCCCTTTCTGCTTTATACTCCCCTTTTGTCCAGCTTGCTATCCCCAAACCCTTGCCTCTACTTTGATCTCTTGATCTGCAGTCAAGAGACCTCCATGCAGTCCTGCTAAGTTCTGGTAGTGTGGATCCCTTTAGTTTTCCATTTCTTCCCCTCTATTCTTCATTGGAACAACCAAAGCTGCGAAGACAGATAAGTGTAGTCCATCATCACCCTACCTGCTAATACAACTGTATTTCTAAGAAACTTGATTGAATGTGTGAGTGCATCAGTATTGTTTGTATGAGATTTATTTTCTTTAAGTAAAAGACATTTATTTTAACAACACCAGCCTCGACTCCTTCTCTGGTAACCCTTGGTGGGAACAGGACCTTGGTATAGTTGGCAAGCACCCATTTATAAATTGTCAATTGCTGTAAATAAAGCAATTCAGCTAACACCCCCAAAGCCCCCCACTGGGGACTCGGAGGGACCTAGCAACCCTAGTAGATCGTCGCCTATGCCAGTCATCCACCAGCTCATCCAATGAACTGCCAGGGGGCTTCAGATCCTGCAGAGCCTTCTGGAACCCTCTAGGGTCCACGAGTCTCCACAGGCAAGCATAAATCCGCTTACGGCATATACAGGAAGGGTTAGGAATGCTCAGCCTTCAGGGCAAATTGCTCTGGCCATGGTACTGCATTAGCCGTTTCCAGATCCAGATTTATCCCCACACTAAAAATAAGATCCAGCATGTGGCCCGCATGGTGTGTAGAAGCCAATATAAATTGAGAGTGTGCCAGTGCCACCATGGACGACCCGAAGTCCCCGGCCTGAGAGGAAGCTGCATCATCAACATGGGCACTGAAGTCCCCCAGGACTAACAGCCTGGGGTATTCCAGTGCCCAGCTTGATGCAGCCTTCAGCAAGCCCGGCAGGGTATCTGCTGGTTCATTAGGTGGTCGGTACACCAGCCAGATAGCCAAACTCCCTTCGGCATCCCACACTGGACCAACACATTCAATGCTGGAAATTTCTGGAGTGCCCTGAAGGAAAAAGACTCCCAGATAAGCAACTCCTGTAGTCTGTGACTGGTGGAGGAGGGGGGAGTTGGTTCAGGGTGACAGTCTCACCCTCCCTCACCCAGGTCTTGGTCATGCATGCCATTGCCAGGTCTACATTTTGCTCTGCCAGATACTCCTGCTACATGGTGGAAGCACAGGCAGTGGAGTGAGGCAGAGGTGGGGTGGCAAATGAAGGGGAAAGGGTGGGGGTGGGGTGGCAAAGGTCCCAGCCCCCCCCGACTCTCCCCATAGCTTGTGCCCTCACCATGTATATGCTTAGGGCTGCAATTTCAGAGTTCAGTGAGGGGGCAAATTTCAAGTCACTACTCTTGGATGCATTCAAGATTACGTTGCAAAAAAGCCCCACTGTATTTTGGAGCACTTATTGTGGCATGGGTGTCTGAAATGCTGGACGGGAACACCCCTTCCCTGCTTCTCCCTACATGGTGTCACTGAGTATGCTTATAGTCTGGGAATGACCACAGACTGTTGAGACAAAAACCAGGAGGCGTCTTTTTTTCAGACCAGACATGGTCCAAAATGAACGGAACTCAGTGGAAAGACTTTTAATAAGCTCCAATGGGTTTTGAACAAGAGCTATACCTGGCTAAGGGAAAGGGCACAGGGAAAGACCAAAGAAAATAGCAGTGGAAAATCATATTGCATGTGTATGAAAGCTTGCAAAAGCTGTTACGGACCACCACACAAATCTGTGTTCCTGATTGAATACATCCCACTTTTGGCTTTCTAAGCAGTTTTTAATGGGTAATATTTACTTGATGGACCAGAACGGCTTTGGCTAAATGCAGGTTTTCCCCGTTACCAGCCCTAATTGTATTGTTTACCCTGGCAGGCTGTCACAGTCTCCTGTGCTAATCTGATCTGAGGCGCTTTTTTGACAGTGGCTTTCCTGACATGATCGACCACAGCAGTGTGGGGATATCAAGCACGCCCTTCTGAGATGATGGCTTACGGTCTAAGCTACGCTGAGCGACCCCTTCCTCGGGTGCTCTTGTGGCCTGCCTTGGCCATGCTGTTGAAAACTGCTTTGCTCTTACGGATTAGGGCTGCCAGATCCCCCCCACCCGCCACAGGCAGGGGATGGGGGGGGGGTTAGGGTTGCCAGATCCAGGTTGCTGTAATGCTGGGGGATCCCCAGGTCCCACCGGGAGGCTGGTGACCCTAGTAACAAGCAGCACGGAAGAAGCTCC
Source organism: Gekko japonicus (assembly GCF_001447785.1). Taxonomy (NCBI): domain Eukaryota; kingdom Metazoa; phylum Chordata; class Lepidosauria; order Squamata; family Gekkonidae; genus Gekko; species Gekko japonicus. Next base: position 1,406,016 of record NW_015173674.1, read on the forward strand.
TTTTCTACTACAAGCGGGTTTCCTTATTCTCCAGCGACATTCCATTTGGAAAGTGAATATTTTCTTTTGCTTGGGCTGAGCCCAGATAAAGAGCAGAGAGAGACTGAGGAGGAAGGAACAGTTGTTCTCTCTGTTAAAGCCCTAGGGGGAACAGAGTTTTCCACTGTGTATATAAATCAGGCCTGGTGGATTAACACTCCCCTGCATCTGAAGAAGTGACCTCTAACCCACAAAAGCTTATTTTGGAATATGTGTTGGTCTGCCCGACTCCTGTTTAATTTTGCAGGAATGTTAAAGGAATGTAATTAATGGCATAGTTTCACTCAGGTTACGCAGGCCTTTGAAAGTGACTTCCAGGGTTCCTTTCCCCATATATATGGACATACGAAGCTGCTTTATACCCTCACAAGTTCCATTAACACTCTTCAGTGAACTTTATGGCTGCTCCTTTAACACATGACTGAGTCCCACTATTGCTTCGTCTTGTTCAGTACAGTCTATTCTAACTGGCAGCTTCACTCCAGGTCCTCAAGTAGAGAACTTTTCTGTTACCTGAGATTCTTTAAGTGATGATGCCAGGGACTGGGGTTTCTAGCATGTGAAGCATATGCTCCGCCCCTGAGCCATGGCCCCTCCTGGCAAGTAGGCTCAAAATGTGTTCTTGCTGTATCAAAATGAACAAAGGGCTGTATGGAATTTGCAGAATTCCTGAAGTTCTGTGTGCAAAATAAAAATCAAATGATTTCCCCCCCCACTCCCCTCCAATCCCCAAATCCCTGTTTGTCCTACTGCCTGTGTTTGTAAGATAACGGATTTGTAGCATTCCCGTGGGTGAAAGCACCCTTTCAGTGGCTTGCATGAAAAGCCTCAGCAGTTATCAGACATAGAAAGAAGAAGAAGAAGAGGAGGAGGAGGAGATTGGATTTATACCCCGCCCTTCACTACCCAAAGGTGTCTCAGAGCGGCTTACAAACTCCTTTCCCTTCCCCTCCCCACAACAGACACCCTGTGAGGTGGGTGGGGCTGAGAGAGCTCTTGACACAAACTGCTCTTTCAGGAACAGCTGTGCCAGAGCTTGTGACTGACTCAAGGTCACATCAGCAGGTGCAAGTGGAGGAGTGGGGAATCAAACCCGGTTCTCCCAGATTAGAGTCCGTACACTTAACCACTACACCAAACTGACTCAAAAGAATCCATTTTAACCTTACAGGCTGAATCCAAAGGAAGAGAAGCTATCAATAGAACTTGAGGTAGCGTAATGGCAGGTGTTTGTCAGGAGTGTGTGGACTGATCAATGACTGCCTGATGGGATCCGCTCTAGTTTTTTGCCAAGATTAATTTCCATTAGCCTTAAATCAGGGGTATCAAACATGCAGCCCGGGAGCCGGATCAGGCCCCTGGAGGGCTTCTATTAGGCTGCTGCTGCATCATAGCTTCCTTCACCAGACTCTCTTAATCACTCAGCCATTTCATATTTTAACCTGGGTCCTAGACTCAGAACGCTGAGCATGAGATTTCTGTGGTGAATGTCAATAAATCAAAAGTAGGTTTGCAGCTTACAGATACACACTTGAACAAGATTGCAACAGCACAGACATTTTGATGCAATAATTCAGAGCAAGAGGTGTCAGTTATCAGATACTGTTATATAAACAAAATATTGCAAGAGTGCTAATGTTTTAAGCATGTTTTTATTTTAAGTAAAAAAAAACCCTTTGTGTTTGTGTCCTTTATAAAGTTTATATCTCCACTACCTGGCATTACATTTTATGACACACATGGCCCGGCCCAACGACGACGTCTCATTTGTCAGATCTGGCCTCATAACAAATGAGTTTGACGCCTCTGCCTTAAATGCTTCCAAATACTAACACTCCAGCTTGATGTCTAGTGGCCTGCCATTCATTGCCATACCACAGGGCCATCATGGAGACTAATGAATTCCACCACATGCTTTGGGTACAGCCATTATTGGTCCACAGCTGATTATATTTGTACTTGTACTTGTAGCTAACTGCCTCTGGAGGCTATCCCAGCATCCTTTGTCTGTGTTAGCACATGTTCTAGCTGTACAGTTGTTACCCCATACTCTGCCTTTATTTGTTGTTGTTGTTCAGTTGCACAGTCAAGTCCGACTTTTCGCGACCCCATGGACCAGATCACGGCAGGCCCTCCTGTCTTCCACTGTCCTCTGAAGCTTGCTCATTTTCGTGTTCATTGCATCAATGACACTGCCTTTATACTGTAGCACAATTTTGTTTCCTGAGGTAAAATAGCTATAGAAGAAGAAGAGATTGGATTTAAAACTGTGTGTTATGTGAAATTTTCCGCAATAGATTTTTCCTCACCAGGCACAAACCCAAAGTTTTCTCCTTCTTACCCCGCGTTTTCAGAACTTGCTAAAACTGTGGATTCTGAAAATGTGAGGTAAGGAGGAGAAAACTTCGGGTTTGTGCCTGGCAAGGAAACATCTACTGTAGAAAATTTCACATAACACACAGTTTTAAAAATGCCAATATGTGGAATTTCTACTGCAGAAATGGTTAAAAAGAGGGTTACAAAATTCACACCAGTTGAATGCTTTGTAGAACAAATCAGGATTGTTTTGCCTACCGTTAATCATGAGAAGACATTCTTCAAATTGCTGTCTTCAGGAAGAGGATTCAAACTCTCCCCAACAGAAAACTTTAATATCTTTTGACACAAGTTAATTGCACTTAGCATCACGCTGTAGCTGTGACCATTCCTTAGGGAAGCAAACTTAACCATGAGTTGTGGGAGAGAATGCTTCCGTGTTGCTGTAGGCCAGTAATATAAGCTATGTCATACCAATCTAATGTTAGTCAAAGCATTCGGTAACTGCTTCATATGATAAGCATTTAATAATACATGATCAAATTTTAGGTAAGGGTAGAAGAGCAATGCTGCCACCTAATGGAGCCTTCCTGTAATGGCAAACAGGGTACCAAAATTCTTACCATTATACAAATATCCACTATTACAAGAAGCAGCCGGTATGATTTGCTGATATATGCCATTCACTTCAGCAGCAATAGCAAGAAAACAGAATAGAAATATTTTAAAATTCCAAGGAGACACGTTAACCTGTTGCAATCAAAACAACAAAGAGTCTTACTGTCAACTAGAAATGTAGCTTTCAGGAGACAGCGCCCGCTTCAGCAGATTTTAAAGTGTTACTCTTAGCAACTGTGCGTATGCATCCACACATACAGGAAGAATAGGGAGAAGGCATCATAAACTGAAGGTCAAATAATCAAGAGATTATATTAATATACAAAACACGTGTGAAAGCAAGATCCATTCAAGAGTTCACTCTTTTGGATTGTGCTTTTGCATGTGATCTGCATAGTAAAGTGTGTCTCTTCATTGCCAGACTTTCTGGCCTCATTTTTCAATAACTTCTCCTCTTTGCACCTATGGGTACTTGCTGGGGGGTGTGTGGGGTAAAACTTCATGCGTCTGATCCAAATGAACTGTAGCTTAAGACATAATAAATATGTCACTTTTTAAAGCTCCCACAACTCTCTTCTAAATTTAAAAAGGGTATTGATGATGTAATTCCTCATGAGAGACACAGAAGAAGAAGAATTAGAAAGGGATTTCAAAAGCCATGCAGACAAAAGGACTCGGGTTTTTGTTTGTTCTGTTTTTGCAAGCATTTTCATCTGTATTGAAAAAAGTAACTCCTTTTTGTACATTTTTTGGACTTTGTGGTGGGAAAAAAATCACATTAATGTGCAGTGCCCTCACTAATGCCATTCAGTAGCCTCATCTGACCCACTACATAACATTCTGACATTCTGTTTACTGTGCAATCGCTGATTGGCTGGAAACTGCAGTGGGACTAACCTGGGAAGGAAGCAGAAGCTGCCACCAGAAAAGAAAAAATGGTGTTGAAGCTGACATACCCAAAGAAAACAATGCCATGAAAAGTTCACTGTCTGCAAATTTTAGGTGATCGGGGAAAATTTCTGCCCTACTCAAGTAGCTCACTAGTTTCTCTTCTCAGAACGTTAACACAGTTGAGAAGAGAAAAGTGTTTGCTTTTAAGAGGTTCCCCTCCACCTCGAGGAAGCGCTACAGCAATCCAACACAGGATACTTCCTATGAAATTAGCTATGAGGACATGGGATCTGCATACGTAAGCTTTGTTCAGTTATTTGACCAGTCCTTCCATTCAGTTTTTCACAGCTGCTGCCTCGAACCTGGGCCTTGAATATTCTTCAGCCGTTCAGCTGAAATTATCATAGGGTGTTGTGTGTGGAATAGCCAGGAGATCCCCGGGGAGATTGTTTGGCTGCTGAAGCTGTAGCTTTTTTTTTGACACCACTAGGTCCACTATGCTGACAGTGCTGTGACTTTCCTAAGGTCATCCAGCTAGCTTTGAGTGTGGAAGTGGGGAATCGAACCTGGTTCTCCAGATTAGAGTCTGCCGCTCTTCAGCTCACCCATCACCACTCAAACTGCAGCCCCAAGTCCTCAGCCTTACATTTGCTTTTGCTGTCCTGCCCAAGTGTGACTAATGAATGAGTCGCTCACTTTTCATTTTAAAGTTTTTATTAGACTAGGAAATATAATTTATTGCATAAAAATTAATTTGTTACAATAGGAATGCTAAACCTTATTTACAGTTCTTAGTTTACAGAATAAACAGATGCGTGTTGAGAGGAGGCTTCTAGACAAAATCCTCCAGACGTATAAATATGGAGACAGAACGGAGAGCACAAGAACGGAAGGACGCCCTTCACAGGTGAAAGGAACAGTGGCTTGGCTTTCATCGAAATGATGGAATGCCTTCCCAGGTCAGCAAACTTTGCGTGATCACAGAGAGTCCCTTGAGTGACAGGGGTGGAAAGAGAAAGGCCACCACATCCTTTGCTCATGTGAGAGAAGAGTGTGTGCAAAGCAACAGGAACTCCCCACTTTGTCAACACACCCCCTCCTCCTGAACGAGAGGCAAAAGAGGAGGAGTGAGCACTCCCGGAACACTTCCTAGAGAAGCAAATGCCCTTTCCCCTCCTGCACCGTACATAATGTTTGCCTCATCTGTTGCACTGAGTTTTGCTGTCTCACACACAACCCCCCCTTCCTAATTCTGAACTTGGAGACACACATGTGAATTTGCACATCCAGTACCAAAATGCGCGCACACACAGTGAGCGGAGGCTCAGGCAGACACCCAACCATCCTCTAACAGGGCGCCCACCCTAGGGTTTCTTCTCACCTTTCATTGTGCTTCCTGCCTTTTCATGTCAGCATGAAGTGATGACGCACACACAACTCTCTTTCCCCGAGCAGAGGTTCAGGCAGACACCTAACCATCCTCTAACAGGGCACCCACCCTAGGGTTGCTTCTCATCTTTCATTGTGCTTCCTGCAGGCCGGTACAAACTGTCAGCATGGAGTGATGACGCACACACAACTCTCTTTCCATCCATTTTTGTTTCCAAAATGACCACCCTATGAGGAGCGTTAGGCTGGGAGGGCATGCCTGGCCCAAGGTCACCCAGCACAGCTCATGCTGGAGTGGGGACTGGAACCCTGGGCCTGGGTCTCCCAGAGCCTAGCCTATAACACGCTAACAAATATACCACACATCTTTCAAGTCAATCTTCCCCACCCAGCTCCATGCTCGTATCGGCCCACGTGAGATACACCACACACAGGGACCGGAGCTTAACTGGTCCGAACATATAACTGACAATTCATAAAGATGAATGAAAAGGTCTGCTTGTAGGAATTTGTGTCTGAATTTGTGTACTGCAAGGACGTTATTTGTGTGATTAGCTATGGCATTTGTGGAAGCCATTTCAGACATTCACAGATCCACATAACCATGAACTCAGATCCTTTGCACAATATAACATGAGAAGCAACCTGGGGGGGGGGGAGAGAAAGAGAGAGAGAAAGAGAGAGATTGAGAGAGATTTAATTACTTTAGGACCTCTGTTCCTGGAATCTAAATGCAGGCAATTTAAAACAAATACGAAAGATACCATAATAGTTCTACAGAAGAGGACAGTTTCCATTTACTCAACATTAAAGCCTTAAGCGTCTACTTATAAATGTTTCTAACATGATTCTGTAAACCAAATGCATGAGTGCATGCATAGAATAAATCATCATGAATTGCTTGAAGATATCAGGTTAAGGTCTGGAGCCTTCTTTTCTCATCAGTTCTTAATACCATTTCCTTTATTTCCCGCCCCTTTTTGAATCATACATTTTTTTCAAAAGAAATGAAATTAAAAAATAAATCCTAAAAGTTAGAATTCTTGTTTTACTCCTGCTATAGCATAGTGGAATTTACCCTAACAATTTTTGAGAATATTAATGTTTTTATATTTTCCAGCTAGCTGGAAATTATGCTACAATAATATAAAGGCATTAGAATTCCAGAAACTGGGAATTTCTTTACCAGAAATGCTGGAGGAAGGAAATGCCAACCGTCCTTCCTAAATACCTTGTGGTTAAACAGCTATAGTATCTGTCTTTGAGAGAGACTTTTGTTTTACTGCCGCACTGGAAACACATGCTCTAATAACTTCAGCCTAAAAACCAAGTGTGGTTTTTTAAAAAGCTTATCATTTGGTTGCAAAAATCTGGATATTCATCCAGATCTCTATATTGCATATGAAAATCCCTGACATTTGCAAAGTGAAAAAGGATAAAATATGACCCGTTAATGAGAGTACATAACATATAAACTCCAAAGAAATAAAGAGTTTGTGTCAAACAGGTTAGTCCTTTAACCAGATGTGTCAGAGATAGATTCAGAAACCCACAGGCTTTACAATTCAGAATTGTGAAGAGGAACATTTTAAAAAATACTGACTTTCTGTCTGTTCCCTGTATATGACTCCATAAACTTGAGAATCAAGAGCTACAACAGGAAGGTTACTTTACTGTAAATGATTTGAAGAAATGCACAGTTTGAACGGCAAGACTCTACTTTTCCGGATGTCACCAATTACACAAATCACAATTATTTCATAACTGGCAACAATACCTATTTGCTTGAGGGCCAAAACAAGCAAACCGAGTTTGCCATGTGAAAACAGGCCTAAACAGCAACCATTGCTGCAACACAAATTTGCTTTTATCCTTTCCATCTAAGACATCTAAGCTCCAAGGCCTAAAAATGTCATCTTGAATTTGGAGTCCAGACTTAATGTTTGATATGCTTCGCTGCTATAAAGTGACCTCTATACAATCTCTCTCTCTTGCTCTCAAATAACATCACCTACAGTTGTCACTCCCTGGGTTTCAGTATAAAATATTCAATGTTTCTCTATGAACATGAGGTGAGAACAGCTTCTAAAACCTTCCTAGGTCAAGCAGGCAAAAGTTTATGTCCTGAGGAAATACTGGCTACCAAGCTTTCATGTAAAGACATCTCCTGTCATATTTCAGCTCCCTGAGAGAGTATGTCCTTTTAATGTTAATCTCAGCACCCTTCTTTGCACAAAAATATGCTGGAGTATGGGGCATGAGGTAATGGCCACTTCTGCCTGCTGGTGCAAAACTTGTCAAGTTGTGCCCAGTGTTCAAAGTTATTGCCTATGCAAAGTCATAAGGCAGAAAAATGGTACCAGCATTATGAGGCTGCGCTATTCTCAATTCCATGCTCTACTCAAAAAAGGAAACAATCCTTCAAGAGGTAGTGATCATAAGAAAATACCCTGCTATTACACAGCACTCACCTTGAAGGGTAATGAGTAACCAAAGGCTACTTATAGCAATATTGGAAAAAGCACGATAATACAGGTGCAGTTGCAGTGGAAGTTTACTGCAGGAAGTGTTATACTACTGTAAAGTGTATATTCCCTAGTGGTACTTTTGCACTATATCTGATTTTTGCATTTGCAGTGGAAGTTTACTGCAGGAAGTGTTATACTACTGTAAAGTGTATATTCCCTAGTGGTACTTTTGCACTATATCTGATTTTTGCCAGGAAAATCCAAAAAACGCTATAGCTTACAAGGACTACCAAGGGGTGCCACAAGGGCACTTTTAAATACAGAGGGCCACATTCCCCCCCTTCTCCCTTCAAAAGATTTGCTCCTTAGTTCCTAGAATCAACCAACAAGCACTCAAATGTTGCCTCACTGTTTCTCCTAGAATGACTGAGACTGACGGCACCATCCTAACCGGAGTTTCACCCTTCTAAACCCACTTACTTCAATGGACTTAGAAACTCTGCTTAGGATGGCACTGTGATTTCTCATGTGCCTGCAAATGCTTAGAAAGTGGCTTTCATCCTGTCACTGTATTGGGCAAAGTTAGCCTTCTTCTAACCTCAAGAGACTTCCTCTGCTAGCCTAAGGAGGCTCTTCCTTCAATGGCAGAATGGAGGATATGTGCCAGCGACTGGAGCGAGCAAAATGGATCTTCCTAGGAGGAAATAACTTGAGCTGTATTTGTCTTTCCATCTGAAATGGTGTCAGTACACTTTTAATAAAGTGCACCATCAGGCCTAATTGCTGGGTACATAAACTGTTATTTCATTGTGGGGCTACTGAAATATTCCCCCCCTTCAGTAAACTATTACATATGAAAAAGTCATTTGTATGGATGCTTCGTTCTAAAAATTATTTCTGTTATGTATTTTACTTCTCTAATATAGAAAAGAAAAATTGGAAGGCACTGCAACGCTTTAAGGGTCATCCTAATAGACAGAATCCTGCAACCAGCTAATATATGCAAAATAATACACATACAAAATATTGGTGGCAGTTTCACAGACATTTTTGCAACATGATAGTACATTACATCAGAACACACTGTGGTCCCCGGCCTTTTAGGTGTCGTTGTCTGGTGTTGTTTCTCTTTCTCTCTCTTTTTCAGCAATCGTGGAAACCAAGAAATGGAAAAATATATTAAAAACTTGGAGTCGAAACAGATGAAGGGGGGGAAAGCCTTAGGCTGAGATCACACACACTAAATAATCCACTTTCAATTCACTTTCGAACTGGATTTTTCCAGTTCACACACAATAAAATCCAGTTGGAAAGTGGATTGTAAGTGGATTGTTTGGTGTGTGTGATCACAGCCTTAGTGTCACATGTGATTAAGGGCAATTACCGCTGTGCAAGGCTCTCAAGTCATATCACGGTTAACCCTTCCACTCCTAGGTGCTTTCTCTAATCAAAGCAGCCACCCCCAACACTGTTATTAGCTATGTAAAGTGCTGTAACAGTCTGAGGAGCCCAGTTTCAATCTGAGAAACGTGGAGGTGGAAGGGTTAAACCCCCCCCCCATCCTCCCGGCTTAGTTTTAATTCACATTTGTCTTTAAAAGACTGGCAAGAAATCCATGATCTCCATTATGTCTAGTTTGAAATACACCTGAGTGACAGGCAGAACATCTCTGCAGTACTTTCTTTTCCCCAAATACAGTTTGGAACTCTGCATTTAATTGGTTGCTGCCCTTCCATTTCTACAAACTGCTTCTGCAATAACTTTCCCAAGCTTTATTTCTCCCAAACAATTCCACATATTTATTTATTTATTACTTTCAATTTATATCCTGCCTTGCTGGGCGAACTGGGGTATTCATTGTCCAATCCTAAATATTCACTGCTCATCACTATCACTTGAAATTAACAAGGCATGCTAATGCTTTTGAAAGTGAGAGCCAGCTTTGAAATATTCAGATTGTGCGTAACATTTCAATGAGTCTCAGAGCTTTATTGCTCTTTTTACAGTGAAATTTGCAAAATCTCTCCAGTTAGCATCACCTGTGAATTTTATTTACTTTTCTGCTGCACATTGTTAATCAAGCTGTTAAATAAAAATGCATCTAACATGGCCCCCCATGGTTCTTTGCTAAGTAACTTTCTCAATGTATTGACTGCTGTTAATGATCCAGTACCTTCGGAATAAATTTATCATGTAGGGTATTCTCGTCTCCAAAATGCTGGTAACAGTGGAGTAAATTCCAGAACAAATTATAAGAAGTCAATTCAAAGGAAGTTTGGCATGCAAAATCACAGTTCTGTGCTTTTTTCCCACAGTGTAGTCTGGAGATCAGCAGAAAGTACAAGTGGAAACAAATCTTTCACATCTTTCCCTTCCTGTAGCAGGGGTAATGCTGGGGGGCCCATGTAGACTAAAAACTGTGGGAAATGCATAGCCGCTTTGAGGCATGACGAGCAGCAGGAAGAGTTCTAAGAAATAGAATTTCTGCAGAGGGCTTCTTTTGCCAGCAAAAAGGAGTTATGGGGCCCCATTCTCTCTTGTTTGTGCCCTATAAACCCCAGACACTGGTTCCAATCCAGAGCCTTTCAAGGAGTTTGTGCCTGATTCTTTCCCCAGAAAGAACAGATGCATATGGACACAAGAATCAACACATGGAATTGCCTCTTGCATTCAAAACAAGGAGCAGATGTGTGTGTGGGGGGGGAATGGTTTGAATCCAACAAACCGCTAAAATTAGGGTGGCCAACTTCCAGGTGGGGCCTGGAGACCTCCCAGAATTACAGCTGATCTCCAGACTACAGAGATCAGTTCTGCTGGAGAAAATGGCAGCTCTGAAGGATGGACCCTGTGGCATTGTACCCTGCTGAGGTCCCTCCCCATCCCCCATATCTTCAAAATTTCCCCAACCTGGAGCTGGCAACCCTAACTAAAACAGCGTTAGCTTCCAAAATCTCTTATACAAATCCATACAGTGGCATAACAGGTTAGTCTCATAGCAATTCTCATGCTTCTATTTGCACAAAGCACGATGGAATTTAACTTCACTTTTCTCACCCCACATTCTAGATTGAGATATAAAACAGCACTTTTCAAGAGCAGAAGACATTTCCTGTGCACTGAGAGGCTTCTCTGCTTCTATCCCTGTGTGTATATACTGGAACTTCCAAACCTGAAAGGTGTCTCTAGATCAGGGTATTTTATTTTGAGGTGTAGTTATGATGGGGGGTGGGGTGGGGGAGGAAGTTCCAGATCTTATTTGCTCATTTATCACAGCAAGGGCTTCTATCCGCTTTGTCTCCCTCAATTTCTGGGATTAACACAAGCAACAAAAAAGGACAGCAGCAATGAAGACCACGTTGGCAATATATGAAATCCTGGGAAGGCTGTAGTTAATGTATTTTGGATACATGAAATCAACACAGGCCATAAACCAGCATACCTTTCTAGGAGCTCAAAGGGCTTGCATAAGAATAGTGAGGATTTCTGATGCAGGCCCTTAAATTGTATTGCAATCTACTTTTTATACATGTTGTTAGTAATTCAGTTCTCTAGATTATGGCCACTAGAAACAGTCCAGAACAAGTTAAAGCCCACCTAGGTCCCACTGAAACCAGTGAAATTATACTTAACTTGATCCTTAGCTTTCTATGGCCTAAGTACATAATTTGGGTACGTTTTCATCAATACAGAAAATATCACAGTCGGTGGCCATGGTGCATTTATTCTGCAGTGCTATATTCCCATTTAACATTTTGCTCATAAATGTGAAAATGTCAGCCCTTGAAAGGCATGATACCCACTATTTTTGGAATCCCAGCTGCATGGGGGGGGGAATCAGTGTATTTGGTCTTTTTAAATTTGTGTTTTTATTTTTTTTTATTTAGGATTTTGCTATCACATTAACCAACTTGTCAGTTCATGAGGACCAGAAATCTATTATATAAATACTGTTTTTTTTTTTAAGGTTCTAAGGGTGTGCCCACTGAAGTGTGTTGAATTTCTTTTTTACTTTGAATCTGAACTTCTTTGTTCTGGAACTGTTCTTCATTACAGCTTCCTGTAAACTTTCATGTTCATATTAGTTTTCGGAGGGGCATGTGTGCAGATATAGGATTGTTCTTGTACCAACAGACTGTCATGCTACTAATGCATTTAGAAGAGCAGATGCAGCAGCATTGTGCGGCTTGAAATGCATCTACTTGGGAATAGATTTACTCATGAGTAAGAGAGCAGTACTACACCAGTTAAAATTGCACAGCTGGTAGCTGTTCCTATTTGTTGGTCACAGCACTAATATGTAACTTCAACAATCTTCCCTTCAAACATCTGCCTAGCCACTGCAGGAGAACTAAAAGTTCTCTAGATACATCTGGTACCCACATCTCTTTAAGTTTCTATTAGGAGATAAATTGGGGTATGGTGCAGTGCTGGGGAAAGATTTTTCAGTCCCTTCACCCACACCATTTGCTTGATGCAAATTACTCCCCCAAACTGTGCTATTTCCCTTACAGTGAAAACAATGATAAAGTGGTGGATGAGCAGGTAGGTTCCACTGGGAAAACAATATAAAGCAGAAGAGATACCCTTCCAGGGCTGCATTTCAGACCCAATCTCAGCCAGTCTACAGCAGCTACTAAAAGAAAGTGATGGGAGAACCAACTGTGTCTCTCTGACGCTTCTTCTAATGTGGCCTGTAGTATGTCTTTAAAGAAACATGAACTTTCCTGCAAAGAAATCTAGAAGTAAGGTGCATATTAGAGGCAGTCGTCTGGATAAGAAGTAGATGGCACCATCTGTTTGTGGTATATTCTGGGACATGTCATGAGAAAAACAACCAGGCCAGCCATCCCCTTAAGTGTCTATAAAATATGCAAACATGTCATGAGATCCACCCTACTGTAGCCTTGTTAATTTTCTCATTACTGTGACTACCATTATGTGTAGTTAGATACTAAATACTTATGAAAAATCTGGCTGCACAGTCAGAGAGGTTCAGAAGCCCATTCCAGAGTTCCATGCTTTAAGAACTTGAATTCTGTACAAGGATATACTGCAACATACAGGTAGAATCAAGTATTACTGATTGCAGTCTATTAAGATCATGCGACCATCGATGCCTAATATTTTGCTTAAGGGACAGTTCAGACATTATTTCTAAATACATGGGGATGAAGCTGCATAAAGCAGTTTCGCAGTCTACACGCCGGAGAACTAAAATATGCTAACATCAATCCCTTCCCACATTGCAAAACATAGGGTGACCAGTCTCTATCTCAGATAAAGTAATATATCAGACAACACTAAGGGGAGCTCCATGCAATATGGGGAAAAAGGCTTCTCTATAGCATATCTACCCTTAGTGAACACAGCTGGAAGGGAGAGGCATGTCTCTTACAAAGTTTGTCATGAGGCTGGAAATGCAGCAAAGACACTGCAGACAAATCTCTTCTTGTATTGTATGACTGGCCTTAAAAAAATGTCCATCTAAGAGCAAAACCTGGTAAATGGTCTGGGCGCTAAAACTTCCTCTCTATATCCAAGAGGAAAAATCTGACAGAGGTAGATTCTAAGTAGGGGACCCTCTCAATATCTCACAGCGACAACTGCAATATCAGCTTTTTAATGGAGCAGACTCCTACATGCTCTTCCACTGCAACAAGAGAGTAACATAAAAAGGCCTTCCCCCAAATCAGTCAGGGACAGGATTACAGAAACAACTCATGTTTTAAGGTTTCTACTTCCTTCCTCTGACATGGATGTACTCAAATGGTTTCAAAGTTAAGGCTACAGTCCAGAGAACTAAATGCTTAATGCCAAGACAGAATTGTGCAATGTAGAAAGCAGATTTGAAATTCAGGGAGATTTCAAAAGCAGTCTACAGTACAGTACAGGGTGGGGCTGATGTTAACTCCCCCCTCCAAATAATCATGGTCAAAAGTTCTGCTGAACACGTGTAAATGTTTGGAGATGCCCAACAGTGCTCTCTTGATTATGGCCAGAATCTTTTTATCTCTGGATTAGCTTGATGTTTCCTTTACTGAACTTCTGGACTCCCCCCCCCCCAATGATGGAACTGGTGCTCACCAAAACAATCAGGCTGTACAAAGCAATGGTGGCTTGAAATAGAACTAGAAAAAGATCAGGAGAAAATATCAATGGGTATTTGGTCATATATATCTGGGCACCACAGAATGGCTGGAAACAGTGCAAAGAATTTGTATTGCTCTTTTAAGAAAGCTCCAAGAGGCCCCCCCTTAGTTCATTTCCAGAAACAGGATGGTTTCTCTGTAAGTGGACTTTAAGCTATACCTCCCCGTCTCCCCCACTGCAATCATTCTACTTCTGCCAGAAAATAAAATTTGCAAACAGAACGTGAATGAGGGGACAGCGTTTGTTCTTTTCAAGCTGCAGGAAGTTCTGCTTCCACCACCGTTCCTACCTCAATAAACTGCACAGGTTGGTTTGGCTTAATTTTTTACTAAATGGATTCTCTCTCACACACAGAGAGAAACATACCAACACACACACTCACATCTCTCTCTCTCTCTCTCTCTGAGTGCCCTGATACTCTTTCTCTCACAGACATTAAAGATCCCTAACTTTTATTTGTTTTTTTAAAAAAGGACACATCCAAAGATCTGGATAATAAATTACTTGCGTTTCCTAAGAAACTGTTTTCCTTTTTTTTTTCCTTTCCCTTTTTTTCTGTCTTAAGCCAGTTGAAGCTTTTTGACAGGAGTAAGCAAGTCTTTTCTAGATTGTACTCGACTCTTCAAAGCATAAATGCCAGTAAAGAAGAAATAGGAGAACAAGGCAGGAGCGGGAAGGGAGAAGGGCAAGAAAATCCCCACCCCTCCCTGAAGAATCAAAACAAGAGAAAACAAAATCCCAGCTCAGATTCCAAAAGCCCTCATAGCCACACGATGTGGCAGAAGCTGGTGGGAGGCCACTACTTCCATCATGGGCTGCGGTCATGGTGAGCAATGATACATTGCTTTTGTGCCTCACTCCAAAGGCTGTGAGGAGGAGGAAGGAGTTGTTTTTTTTAACACTTAGACTGTAAACTGTTCAATGTGGATCTCTAAGGCTGACTGTGATTTGGGGAAGGAGGAGCGATAGAAGGAGAAGAAAACCCATGTTGATCCTCTCAACGATAAGCACCATCATCTTCTCCCTCTGTTCAAAATGGGTTGTTTCCCTCCCTCTCTTGCTCCGCCCTCCATGCGGCCATGGCCGGAAGTCTTCTTGACCTGCATCAGCAATCCCCCTCTGTCGCCATGACAAGCAGCATCTCGCTCTTGCCCATCTCTTCCAAGGCACAGGCCAGAGTATTAAGGTCCCCATCGTCTTGGTGCTGGGCTTCCCATAAGTCAAGGATCACGCCTGTGGGGCTGGCTTTGGTGGCAAAGAAATTCAGATACCTGCGCAGAAAAACACAATGAGAGAAATCATTGGTGTCTTCTTCAAGATAGCTCTTCCCCCTGAATTTCTGTTATATCTGGACTGGGATTGTTGGGAAGGACTCACATGAAATCAGGAGAAGGTACAATAATGCATTGTGGCCAAGAGACTGAGTCACAAGCTTGAAAGCCCCAGCTTGGAACTTATCCCTGCCATGAACATAACTAGGTGGTCATTGCCAAGCCCTTCCCCTACATCTATAATACGGGGATAAATAATACTGGTTGAATCAATACAAATTCAGCTGGGTAGCCGTGCTGGTATGAAGCAACAAAGTTCTGAAGATGTGTGCATGCACAGGAAAGCTTCTACCCAGAATTAAACTTTGTTGGTCTTAAAGGTATATCTGAAGAAGTGTATCTGAACATGTACCTGAAGAAGTGTACGTGCACACAAAGGCTCACACCCAGAATTAAACTTTGTTGGTCTTAAAGGTGCCGCTGGACTCAAACTTTGTTCTGAATCAATATAAGTGCCACTGTGAAATACTTTCCTGAGTTAGCCCCCACTCATCTTGGCACCGTTTTACACAGTTGTAGCAGAACCGTTTCAGTATCTCTTCTCTGCCAGGCACTGGCTATGGAGAATGTTTTTGCACACTATGGATTCCTGGTTTTTGTAGCTTCCATTGGATGTTTTATGGCTTGCATTTCTTTCAGGACAAGGAAAGGTGGTGTAATATAGCCTGATCTTGACAGATCAAGGAAGCAAAGCCGGGTTGGTACTTGGATGGGAGACCACTGAGGAACACTCTGCAGTGGACCACAATGGCAAAATACCTCTGCTTCTAACTTGCCTTGAAAGCCCCTTGCTGGGGTTGACGTAAGTCAGTCGTGACTTGATGACACTTGTGTACATACATTTTGTTCAGGATTTGCATTACTTCTGTTTTATTTTATATCTAAGCCACCACAGGGATTTTCATCAACAGGCAGACTGTAGATACCCAAATAAATAAATGAGTACACCCAATCGGCTTTCTCAGCTAATATGCTTCCCCTCTATGATTGACTGAGAATGGAGCCCTGAAATAAAACCCACCGATCCATGGAAAGTTTCTGAGCAAGGAGTCGCCAGTCATTTCCTCTGGAATTGGGGGCATCAAGGCTGTTACAGATTTTCTGTCGTATGGACAGAGGGATCTTGAAGGCGTATGGTCCCAGCTGAGTTGTCAGGCCATGGTGGGAACTCAAGGCATCAAAGGAACTGGAATTCTGGAAAAACAGAGGGATTTGTGAGTTCATTGACAGAATCAGATTTGGGGGCTGATTGAATTGATAAGTCAGTGTACCCATTGATCATTTGTCTATTCATGTAATAAAGTGCTGCCTAATACCTTATCTATGGATAGCCATTTAGCTCAACCCAGCTATCCCAGGGGCACTGCATATGCCGCATGAGAAATAAGGCTATATGACCTGGCCCCATTCAAAAGTGATTTATAGCTTCCTTCCCTGTGAACCTTCTTTTGGCTGTTTTCACACCTGGGACTCAAGCGCCCCTTGCTTCATTGGGTTTGTAATGCAAATATAAATAATACATGGAATGCTCATTCATATTACAAAGGCCTCACTCCTGCCTTGCATTCTTCTTGAACAATAAAGAGATAAATACTGTAAGGAGAGGCTGATGGCTGATTCCACGTTAAGCTTCATGTGTGAAAACTGCCTTAACCTCACCTCTCTAATTCCACATGCTTCACTGCAAAACCTAGTATCTGCTTTTTTTCTGTCCCAAAACGTGGGCAGAAATTGCTTAATTCCTTTGCAAACCAGTCAGTAATAAACACAACCTCAGATACCAGAGACACTCCAGGAAAGAGACATAAAGAACCTGATAGCTGTCACTAAAATGTGTTTGCTGATGTGGTACCCTTGGATGGTTAAAACTAGAAACAAAAGCAGAGAGAAGGGTAAATATAATGCCTTAAAAATAATAACAGTTTGCTTCAGTGAAGCCGGGGAGAAACAGCCTTCCAATATCAGCAGGCACAGCAGAACAAGAGCAGGACTTCCAGAGTCAGAGACGGCACCCTAGGCTGCAAGATTAGTCAATGTACAAGGCGGAATGCTATTGTGTGCTGTGGTTTTTGGAGGGATTTTGCACAGAAGAACACAGTGGAACGGAAACACCAAATTCTATATTCAGCCTACACCAGGAAAACAGACAAAATGGTGCCATTGCTTCCTATGGATTCTGCAAACGTTGTTCTTGCAAAATAGTAAAAGTTCTTGCAGGTACTGTGATGGGAGAATACAATCAAGATAGGATAAGCATATGGGACTATTATAGCCATGGGAAAATCCAGCATGGTGTAGTGGTTATAGAGTGCTGGACTAGGATCTGGGAACCCCGGGTTTGAATCTCCATGCTGCCCTGGAAGCTTGCCAGGTGGCTTTGGGTCAGTCACACTCTCTCAGCCCAACCTACCTCACAGAGTTGCTGTGAAGCTAAAATGGTGGAGTGAGCCATCGGGGTCCCCACTGGGAGAAAAGTGGGGTAGAAATAAAGTAAACAAATAAGTGTAGAAATAAATAAGAAGCCAGTGGCACTTTTGGCCCAATGCTCCTCTGGGTCTCCATACCTGGGAGCAGACACAGCCCACGTAGCTGCAAATATATCTCGACAAGCATGAGAACGGAAGCTTGGCACAGTCCTCAGCCCAGATCCTCACGTGTGGAATAAGCTCAGCCTGATTATGAGTCACCAAAGACTGGATCCAACCCATTTGCTTCTAGCTCCATGGTTATAAGTGGATTCACTTCCAAAAATTATAATAATTTTTTTAAATCATGCCGATGACTCTACTCTGTTGCTGCTACCCCGAAATCAATATTTCACTGGACTGTATAATTTTTTAAAAAGCATGCAAGGCATGTTTAATACAAATAGCAGCATTAATACTTGCTAAGGCCAGTGACGTTAATCTGGTATACATGAGGAGTGACTTGGGGAGGGGGCTGAGTGAAGGAAAGGCACTCTTCACATGCTCCAAAGCTAGACTGCAAGGAACAAATGTCTCAGTGAAATGGATGATAATGGGGCAGCACCTTCTAGGATGGAATGGCAACTCCCAAAATAGGTTATGAGCTCCACCTAAAACTGGATATACTATTTTAAAATACTTTTTCTAACAGCACCAGCAGCCTGCTCACACACCGCTGTTTAAAAAAGAGAGACCTGTGCCTTATTCATCCCGTTGGAGAGCGACCTGTATGATACAGCTGCTTCCGTGGGACAGATCCCTGTAGAACAGGGCAGCAGTGTCAGCAAAATGTCCCAGGATCAGCAGGTGATCAGTGAAAATGAATTTGCTGGTCCCTTCACAAGATTTGGAGGTGTGAGCCTCGACTCAGCTTAACCCCCAGAGTCACCCCACTGATATGACAACCAAGAAGTTGCCCGCCAGTTCAGGCAAATGCCTCTGAGAGTTGCCAAAAAAGACAGCTGTTAAATACTCTGCTCTCTCTACTTCACACCAACCAGCCACATACGTTCCCCCAGGTTACTTCCCTTTGCTCACCTCTCCAAGTTTAATGTGTAGCTGAAATATCTGCCCTTCCCCTTCCACTTGCCGGACACAGATCTTGCAGGTAAGTTCTGTGGAAGCTGGGCTGTATCTCTCGAGGGTGAAGGTGCAGTGTAGTGCTCGTTGGCTGCCACTCCAGATGTGATAGAAAGGGATTTCCTGTGGTAAATTTGAAAATCTGATGAGTCCAACTAGTCCACTGGTTATAGGGCTCTGGAAACATACAGGTGGCTCTTTCTGGAATGTGTACCAATAATATAAAAAAAGGTTTGCACAGCTTCTAACCCATGCAGTCAAGCACAGTTCACTCACCATATATTATGGCCTGCCAACTAGCTGGAAAACCATTTTTGTACTGCCAGCAAAAGCAGGCTTATCATGTCTCCACGATATGGCAGATGGGTTACCACAAGCCGTAAGGGCATGATCCAAGGTTTTACTCTCACTCAAGTTACCGCTGCTTAGTTAAATGCAAGGGTATGTTTTCATGTAACAGGGTGCAGTCCAAATTCTTCCATAGAAAGCACCATGAGAAGATCCCATTCTGAAAAACCACCCCCTGATAAATCTAAGCAAGATACCAGTGCCCTTTATTCACCTGATGATTTTGATATCAAAATGACACCTACACAGGGGTACTAGCAGGGATGGGAAAAGCCTGTGGACTCCAAGCCTGCTGACATAAACCAGGCAACACAAATATAGGAAAGAGCAAGGCACCTGTCCCCGTTATGCCTGAGACCTCCCGGAACTGACTCCAGCCCTCCCCGAACAAGCACTGGCCACTGTCCCCGGAGGAGCAGGGATGCAAACGACGCCCCCCCCCCCTTGCCCGGGAAGGAGAGACGCCCGCCGGTGGGAGCAGAGGAGGAACGGAGATGGGTCCCCGGGGCAACAACCTACTGGGTCCTGCGGGCCAGCCGGACAGCGGGACACAGCAGCGAGAGGGAGAGAACGGGAGACGATGAGCCCGGGAGTGGCAGCAAGGCGGGACGTGGCGTCGGTACTGGGGAGAGCCATGGAGACTGGCTGGAGTGCAGAATCAGGCAGAGGCGAGACACCTGGCACAGACCTGCCCGAGCACGGTGTCTGGAGCTTTAGCTGGGGGCGTGGTTGGGATGGGGGGAGGAGGAAGGGCCAAAAGGGAATAAAGAGCGGAAGATGGAGAGAGACGGGGAGGAGACTGAACTGGCGAAGGGAGGCTCAGGAGGAGAGAGAGGCTCCTGATCACTGATCCTACGGGATGCCAGAACCCAGGCGGGACGGAAGAGGGTGACGTAACCCTCTTCCTTCGTACAAGTCACGTACGTCTGAGGCAATTTCTTCTCCTTCCCTCCTGCCCCCTTTGGCCCTGTACCTTGCCTTGGGAGGAAGAAGACTGCTGCACCAAGCTGCAAAGGAATACGCAGACCCTAGCGGTAGAGTCTCAGGACGGCAACCGGGGGTAAGTCGGTGTCAACCAGCGGGAGGCGCCACAATGTGGCGGAGGATGCGGGCACTACGCCAGTAACCCGACCCCCGATGCCCCACATACCCATGCCCAGAGGGTGGCCCAGCCAACGGTCGTGGATCAGACCCCCCTCTTTCTTTCCGGTACCCCCGCAGCAACCCAAGGCCACCCTGGACGAGTGGGCACAGGTGGTGGCGACTCCGTCGGGAGTAACCATGGACCTCAGTCAATTCGGGCAGTGGATGGCAGAGAACCAAGCCCAGTTGCTACACGATGTGGTGCAGAAACAGCAACAGGCGCAGGCAGCCATGCTACGAGATCTGCACCAGGCCCTAGCAGCAGGGAGACAGGCACCTGGAGAAGGCAGGGATGCTCCCGAAGTCCTGTGGCACCCCTGGCCCCCACTGACTAAAATGGGTCCAGAGGATGATGTGGAAGCCTTTCTTGAAGCTTCGGAGAGGGCGGCAGAGGCTGCCAGGTGGCCCCCGGACCAGTGGGCCTATCTCCTAAGCCCTTACCTCACGGGGGAAGCCCAGTCCGCCATGAAAGCTTTGGAAAAGACCGACGCTTCTGACTACAAAAAATTGAAGGTGGCCATCCTCAATAGATATGAGATTACCCCAGAATCCTATAGGCAGAAGTTCAGGGGCCTCAGTCTATCCCCGTCAGACCATCCCCGGACCGCCATCATGCCCTACGAGATGCCGCCACCAGGTGGCTCCAACCTACCAAAGAGGATGGTCAGCGTACAGTGGAACAGGTGGTGATAGAACAACTCCTCCAGGTCATGCCACCGCGGACATGGCATTGGGTGGCGTGTTGGAGGCCCTCTCGGCTGTCAGAAGTACAAGAGCTCTGGGAAAACTACATTGCAGCAGAAGGCCGGGACCTTCCCAAGACAGAAATGGGATGAAGCAACCGTCCCCTTGTCCCAGGCGGCCAAGGGCAGAACACAACTCCAGCCAGGGGATACTAAGAAGGGAGGGCCCGGCCTAGCTTGCCCCAAGCAGGCCCCGGGCCGATGGGCTCTCGGGGTGGGGTCAAAGGTTCCCCGGTGATCGGGAGAGGGATAGGTGGCCCCGGCACAGAGAGAGCAGATGCTCGACTTTCATCTCTTCCCTCATCCTTGGATGTGGGGCCGTGCTTCACGTGTGGCCAATGGGGCCACCTCCGACGCGAGTGCCCGTTGATGGAATGCGACCTGGGGCACGAGTACGCCCTGCAGGAAGCAGCCGCGCCCGACCCCCTGCCTGGACCATCAGTGTAGACCTGGCTGGGAAGTGACATGAAGCCCTCTTAGATAGTGGGAGTTTCATCTCTATGATCTTGTCCACTCTATTACCTGCTGCATTGCTGGTACTTCGCTGGGCAACCATAGTCTGTTTCCACGGACATTCAGAAAGATGCCCCATGGTCACTGTACCTTTGACATACTTGGGACGGACTCAGGAGGTTCACCTGGCACGCATGAGATGATTACCATGCCAGGTCCTCCTAGGACGTGATGCGCCAGGCATCGTGGACGCTATTGCACAACACCTTCGTGATGCAAGACGGAGAGAGGAACAGGACAAGGCGACCGATGACATGGTGATTGCGACCAAAATATTGATGGAGGCGGAGACGGATGACCCCGGAGAAGGGCCCTCGGTGGCAGCTGAAATAGGAACACGGGTTCACTGGGAGGGAGACCCGAAGTTCGCTGTGGCCCAGGAACAGGATGAAGGACTGGCGGCACTCTGGGACCATGTGGCAGTAAGCGAGGGTTCAGTAGTGGACCCCAGGCAGGAACAACGCCTTCCCCAGGTCATGAAGTCCCATGGGATATGGTACCGCCAGGTGAAGGGGAGGACGGGCCACATAGACCAGCTACTCGTGCCAACAGGCTACCGTGAGGAAGCCATGGCTAGTGCTCATGACCACAGGTGGGTGGGGCACCAGGGATTCAAGGCCACTATGACTTGGCTTCTGGCCCACCTATTCTGGCCTACCATAACCAAAGATGTACAACAGTTTTGTCGATCGTGTGACGTACGTCAGCGACTGTCCCCTCGATATCCCCCAAAGGCCCCATTGACTCCCATCACAGTGGATGGCCTGCCCTTCGACAGGATAGCCATGGATTTTGTGGGGCCCTTAACCAATCCCCACGTGGAGCTAAGTACATCCTGCTCATAATGGACTACGCCACACGATATCCCGAGGTGATCCCCTTGCCCAGCCTTAAAAGCGCGGGGGTGGCATGAGCTTTGATGCACCTGTTTGTGCACACGGGTCTCCCCCACGAGACTTTGACAGATAGGGGTTCTCCTTTTACGGCCAAATTGATGCGCCAAGTTTGTGAGGTGTTACATGTCAAACAGCTGTTTACCTCCGTCCACCATCCCCAGACGGATGGGTTGATAGAGAGGATGAATCAGACTCTAAAAGGGATGTTGAGGAAAGTCTTCTGGGACCAGCCCACAGCATGGGATTTATTGGTGGACCCCCTGCTGTTTGTGATCCGAGAGACTCCACAGGCATCCACAGGTTTTGCACCGTTT
This sequence comes from Gekko japonicus, assembly GCF_001447785.1. Taxonomy (NCBI): domain Eukaryota; kingdom Metazoa; phylum Chordata; class Lepidosauria; order Squamata; family Gekkonidae; genus Gekko; species Gekko japonicus. The sequence continues at coordinate 1,428,720 of NW_015173674.1, forward strand.
GAGCTCCTCTACAGCCAGATTCCCTGCGGTATCCTGGGGCTTGTGGAGGAGCAGTGGGCCCGGAAAGAGCCGGCGACTGAGGAGGAGGACATCTGTGAATATGTACGCCATTTGAAGGAACGTTTAGAGGTGGTCCATACCGAAGCCCTAGCCAACCTGTATGATGCCCAGAGGGGCCAGAAGGAGCAGTATGACCAGGGGGCTCAGACGCGCACATTCCAGGAGGGAGACCAAGTGTTAGTAACCAGTCGGGCCATTGCAAAAGGGCAAGGTGATCCATGGTGAGGACCCTTCAACATCACCAAGGTCTTAGGACCGTTGTCATACGAAGTACAGTGTGGGCCTCATACCAAACAAAGGAAACACTTGCATGTCAACGAGTTGAAGGACTGGAAAGAAAGGCCACGACAGGAGGCTGGCAACCTCGAGGGTAACCCCTCGGACCTCCACAAGAGCGGGCTGCCATGGAGCCCCCGGGAGCACAAGGAGGAAGCCCCCATGTTCGATCTGGGGCTTAGCCCAGTGCAGAAGGACCAACTGGGGCAACTTCTGAGGCAGGTACCCGGGCTCTTTACCAAAACCCCAGGCTGTATGCCACTGGCCACCCATTACATACTGACTATTCCAGGAAAGGTGGCTCGAGCACGGTGGCGGCCGATGCCCCAGAAGAAGGGAAAGAAGTACAGGACATGCTGCACATGGGAATCATAGAGCCCTCGCAAAGTGCACGGCGCAGTCCCGTGGTACTGGTGCCCAAGCCAAATGGCATGGTATGCTTTTGCGTGGACTACTGGGAAGTCAATAAGATCTCCCAATTTGAAGCCTACCCGATGCCGCGGGCCGACATACTGATCAATAAGTTAGGCCAAGCCCAATATCTATCGGCCATTGACCTCACAAAAGGGTATTGGCAGGTACCGGTGGCCCCCAAGGATAGGGAAAAAATGGCTTTTGCCACTCCCCAGGGCCTCTTTCAATTCACACGAATGCCGTTTGGGCTGCAAGGGGCCGCCGCAACCTTTCAGCGACTGGTTGACCGGGCTCTGGCCTAATGCGAAGCTTTCGCAAGGGCTTATATCGACAACATAATCGTCTGTAGCTCGGACTGGCCGACCCACCTTCAGCATCTCCAGGCAGTATTCCAGGCCCTAAAGGCTGCGGGGTTACATGCAAACCCATCCAAAAGCAATTTGGGCTTTCGGGAGCGGCGGTATCTCGGGTTTATGGTAGGTCGGGGGCGCGTGTCAGTGGCCCAGCACCCTCAACCCAGAAAGTGGTGACAGTGGCCCAGCACCCTCAACCTCGCAACAAGAAATGGAGGTTTTTGGAGGTCGTGGGCTATTACAGCAAATTTATTCCCCACTTCGCCACCCTGGCCAGCCCCTTAACCGACTGCCTGAGGAAGTCGCAACCAAACACCCTGCACTGGGCGGCGCCCCAACAGGCGGCCTTCAAAGCTCTTTGTCATAGCCTCTTGCACAAATTGGTGTTACGGAATCCGGACTTCGATCGACCATTCATTCTCCAGACAGACGCATCCGACACTGGGTTGGGGGCCGTCCTTGCCCAAAGCTTCGACAGCGAAGACCGCCCCATACTCTTCCTCAGCCAGAAGCGGCAACCTGCCGAGCGCAACTATTCTACGGTAGAAAAGGAAGTGCTGGCCGTCAAATGGGCCATGGGCTCGCTCCAATATTACTTGTCCAACAACCCCTTTTCGCTGGTGGTCGACCACGCCCCTCTCCTGTGGTTAGAACGGATGAAAGATCATAACCCTTGCGTTTTACACTGGTATCTCTCCCTACTTCCATTTCAGTTCTTGATACAGTATCAGGCGTGCAAACACTACACCGTCGTCGATTACTTGTCCAGGTTGCACGAACCCCTCCCCGATGGAGGCGCAAGGGGTGTGTGTGTCCCGGTCACACCCGGGACCTCCTGGAACTGACTCCAGCCCTTCCCAAACAAGCACTGGCCACCGTCCCCGGAGGAGCAGAGACACGAACGATGCCCCCCCGACTCACCTGAGAAGGAGAGAGGCCCACCGGTGGGAGCAGAGGAGGAATGGAGACAGGTCCCCGGGGCAACAACCTACCGGGTCCTGCAGGCCAGCCAGACGGCGGGACACAGCAGTGAGAGGGAGAGAATGGGAGATGATGAGCCCGGGAGTGGCAGCAAGGCGGGACGTGGTGTCGGTACTGGGGAGAGCCACGGAGACTGGCCGGAGTGCAGAATCAGGCAGAGGCGAGACACCTGGCACAGACCCGCCCGAGCATGGCGTCTGGAGCTTTAGTTGGGGGCGTGGTTGGAATGGGGGGAGGAGGAAGGGCCAAAAGGGAATAAAGAGCGGAAGATGGAGAGAGACGGGGAGGAGACTGGGCTGGCAAAGGGAGGCTCAGGAGGAGAGAGAGGCTCCTGATCACTGATCCTACGGGACGCCAGAACCCAGGCGGGACAGAAGAGGGTGACGTAACCCTCTTCCTTCATACAAGTCCTGTACGTCTGAGGCGATTTCTTCTCCTTCCCTCCTGCCCCCTTTGGACCTGTACCTCGCCTTGGGAGGAAGAGGACTGCCGCAGCAAGCTGCAAAAGAATACGCAGACCCTAGCAGTAGAGTCTCAGGACGGCGACTGGGGGTAAGTTGGTGTCAACCAGTGGGAGGTGCCACAGCACCTATATAGAGAGAGCTATGATTCTTGAAATACATTTCCCTGGAAATTCAAGGATGTCATTCTTCCTTGTGTTACCATTTCCCCAAAGATGAATTCCTAACAGCTAAAAACAGGGATTTTTCCTTGTGCAAAGGGCACAGAACACTGAATTTTTCTGTTTTGGGGGTAGAGGCAGCATTTTGAGGGACAATAAGGCTGAACAGCTGCCATTTTGTTGTCGATCCACTGGGGCCACTCCACAGTTGATGCTAACTCTGCCACTCACCTGATACTTGGCAAGGAGTTTGCTCTTCCAAAGTGAATGGGGGATATCATGGATGGAGAGGCGCAGGTTGTGGTAACTGTCTTTGAAAAGTAGGGGCTTGGGTTCTTCTAAAAGATAACCACCAAGAGTCCTTTCTAATTCAAGCACTTCCTGTGGGACAAGTAAAAAAGGAGAACTGTGAGAACAACGTATCATGGATATGGCCAGAAATATAGGGGAGGAGATGCTGATCTTGACTTAAAAGATCACAGATGCCATAATTCAAACCATCTGACCAGATTAAAAACACTAGGAGTAACACCCCCCCCCCCAGCCCTGGGACTAAGAACATAAGAAGAGCCCTGCTGGATCAGACCAGTGATGCATCCTGATGTTGCCTCCTGGCTCTGGGATTCAGAGGCTTAGTGCCTCTGATGTGGAGGTTCCCCTCAGTCACCATGGCTAGTAGCCATTGGTGAATTTATCCTCCATGAATTTATCTAATCCCCTTTTAAAGCTGTTTACTTCTATGGCCATCACTACATCCTCTGGCAGTGAATTCTGCATTTTAATCACTCTCTACCCAGTTATACATTCTTCTCCACAGCCCAGGCTTTTCTCCTAACTCTGCTGTGGAATTACAGCATTCAAAGAAAGCCAGGGAGAATTCTTATGCAGCCTCTGAAGCAATGTGCGGACAGCAATTATCCAACTTAGCAACGTATTGCAGTTTGTACAGTTTGTACAGTGATGTCCTGGAAAATTAATCCCCTCCCTTCTTCAAATAAGCATTACAACATAATAAAGAGGAATCAAAGTTTCCTTCCTGATACTTGCTAAATCATATGCCTCAAAAGATAACTTCTGCAGTCTTCTTGTGGACATTTCAGCTTACAAAAAAGAAGCTAATGCAGGCCCAAGGTTAAAAATACTCAAGGCAGTAAGATCTGAAAACATCAGCTTGTCACTGAGCACTGGAACTAATCACTCTTTCAGAATAAGAGCAGATGGAGATTTCTACTTCATTAAGAATGATGGGTCACTTTCATTAGTCATGTGTACAACTGATGCTAATATTATTGATAGGCTTTCAAAGTAGCTCAACAATGTTATTTGTGGATCAAGAGCAATGAGGCAATTTCTAGCAGATCTTTAACAACTTGGATTATGAGATGAGGCTGTGTGGGGGAACTAACGGAGAAGCCTTCCTCCTCTGACTGACTGTCTGGGCTGGCCTGGAGGTAGGGTTGCCAGCTCTGCGTTGAGAAATACGTGGAGACTTGGGGGTGTGTGTGTGGAGCCTGGGGAGGGTGGGGTTTAGGGAGGGGAGGCAACTCAGCAGGATATAATGCCATAGAGTCTACCCTCTAAAGCTGCCATCTTGATCACCTGGAGATCAGTTGTAATAGCGGGAGATCTCCAGGTGCTTCCTGAAGGTTCCGGATATTAAGAACTTTGTTTCAAAATACATCTTCAGTTAAGACTATTATAAGTTATTTCAGGTATAATTGGCAACCCTACCTGGAGGTATGAGTGGTCACACATAAATCCAATCCAGATCTGGAGTGAGTGTCTGGCAACCCCCAGTTTTGCACTGCAGATACTGGAGCTGGGGATTTCAGCTGGATTCTCAAGCTCAGCAAGCACTCCTTACTGTTCTATTGACCAGTCAAGGGCAAAAGGCCAGGCTTCTTGTATTTATATGTTAGAGAATGAACTGGATATTTCCTTTATGAATTATTTATTGCTACATACATGGACTGTGCACACACACATAGGCTCAAAGAACTGTAGACTTTAAGTCACCTGTTGTGATGCTACACATAGAAGGTGCCTGCACATGCCTTACACGTGAATAAGGTTTCAGCTACACAGTTACCAGCCTGGTGAAAGAAGCACACACCTCCATTATTGTGAGCAATGAGAAACAACAGCTCTGAGAAGAGACAGCCCACATTGTGGAACTGTTTGTGGTCATGTACCACTAATCAACTGCTTTGTTCCTGCTTTGTATTTCCTGCCAAATGGACATTTGGTTATCAATAGAATGGCCAGCTTCATCAGCAACACAATGAAGTTTCCTGATGCCAAGGTTTTCACACCTGTCCAGATGCCATGCTTTGAGTAAGGTTTTAGGTTTCAATATTGGCCACCCCTCTTAGGTAACCACCCTCCCTCTATGCAACCAATAGGATTGTTTTTGGGACAGACTAACAGGTAGGTGGGCCAAGAGGTTGGCACGGTTACCGCCCATCTCTTGAACCCACTAGAAATGGAGAGAACCAGTCACCTGGTCCCTCCTACTTGATCAACTAGCATCTCCCCTGCAACAACCCCTGTCTGCTTTTACCCCTCTTAAGACCCCCTTGCTATCCCCAACCCTTGCCTCTACTGCCCACACGTTCCGGCTGGCTCTGGTTGTGTGTGAATTCCTTAGTTTTCTGTTTCTTCCCCTCTATTCTTCATTGGAACAACCAAGCTGCAAGACAGATAAGTATCGCCCACCATCACCCCTACCTGCTAATGCAAAAGTGCTTATTTCTTACTGTAAATCTTAGAAACTTGATTGAATGTGTGAATGCATCAGTATTGTTTGTATGAAATATATTTTCAAGTAAAAGACATCTATTTTAACCACAACAGCCTCGAATCCTTTACTGGTAACCCTTGGTGGGAACAGGACCTTGGTATAAACTGGCAAGAACCCATTTATAAATTGCCAATTGCTGTAAATAAAGCAATTCGGCTAACATATACCAAGTGTGGCCAGCCCAGAAGGTGTATATTGCTGGCCAGTCACTGGAGCTGCTACGGCACACCTCCATATTCTGCTGGCCATGGCAAGGTCTCTGGGGGAATGTAGCCTCTGAGAGATCATGAGGCTGCATCCCAGCCTGAGGCCAGGATGTTTGTGTTTCAAGCCCCAAAGTCCCTGGCATCCTCCAAGCTGCCAGTCTGATATCTACGGTGGCCAACCTAGGGCTTTATAAAACTATTTTAGTTTTATATGTGGATCTCTTCATGGCTTTAATTTTTATACAAGAGGCCTCAAGATTGTTTTGTTAAGAGGTGGGATATAAATATTTTAAATAAACAAATTTTTCTAATATGCCAGTTTTCTGCTTGTGGGTTGCAGCACAAAACTGGGCCACCAACCAGCGTACGGAAGCTGCAAGAGTGGAGCTACTGCTCTTTTTTGGGTGTGCGTGTACTTTAAGCTAAGAAAATATGTGTAAGAAAGGAGAATTGTGTCAGCATATTCATTAGAGGGAATTAGCAAGGAAGGAAGAGAATGCATTTGTCCAACCAGGGGGGGAAAAAGCCCTTGTGTTGTACTTTTAAAACAGGGTACAGAATATAGTCTTTGTGAGACCCTTCCTTTCCCTCCTGGGATCTCCACCCAGAATGACAAGGCTGGTCATTACTGAAACCAAACTCTGGGTCATTTTTACTCCACCCAGAATGACAAGGCTGGTCCCCAAGGAATGGGTTAAACGCGCTTATTACTGAAACCAAACTCTGGGTCATTTTTCAAGGCATTGCATCAGGTTGTTTTGCTCGATTCCCAGGTCCCATCACATGCTCCTTGGGTCGTCACAGCATGACCACTTTGGGCAGAAGTAGCTGGTGCTGTACTAGATGTGGCAGCTAGACAAGAAATAGTGAATGAAAGTGAATGCTCTGTGTGTGGAAACTGGTTGCTACCTGCTCTGAGGAATAGGGAGTACACTGACATTGTCTTGACAGAAACAGGAGGGAGGCAAATGCTTCTATTAGCTGACAGTCTGTTCTTAGATACATAGAGATGCAGATTCCAGAACTTCAGCCACATTAGTGATGCGTATTTGCTGTGCGTCAATGGGCCACCCATGAGAGCTGGCAGTGTCCTGAGTTCAAATCCCCATTCACTGGGTGACCTCAGGCCAATCACAGTCTCTCGGCCTAAACTCACAGGACTGCTGTGAGGATTACATGGAGGGACATCCCTGTATGCTGTGCTGGATAAACATATAATTGATAGGTGACAGACAGAGCACAGCTAAAGTACCATGGGCAAGAATTTCCACACCACCACAATCACCTCAAACTTTGTGCTTGTCAGAGAAGACAGTTCATCAAGTGTACAGCAATCAACTGAGGTCTAGATGCATGTGTGAACTCACTTTTAGTCTCTTGCAGCATAATGACAAAGCTTCATGAAGCACATAGAAGACTGGCAGAGGCATGGACTTTTTAAAGACAAAGCTATCAGGTGCATGATTGTGGTTAGCAGAGGCATGGACAAAGCTATCAGGTGCATGATTGTGGTTTTGTCCACACTGGCCCACCCAGGGCCCTGAAGAATGGACGATGGGATGAAAGAAAGGCTTTCCAACATAGAGCCAATTTCAGGCAGGACTTTGTGTTTGATTGGGTGTATGTCAAATTGCCAATTAAAACAGGAGTGGAGCATCTAAAGAGATTTGCTAAGAGTCAACATTCAGTGACCATCATGGAAAATGCCTTCTAAGGTTGAAGGACATTTTCTTTTGGACCATGAAGCGCATCCTAATGAGCCATGCTGAATTATAAGCTACCTTTCAGAGAACAAATGGAAGAGAGTTATCCCATAAGAAACTAGTATTATAGTGTGATAAATAGTTCTATCACGCCTGACATAGATTGCAGAAAACAGAGGGGGAAAGGGAGCAACAGAAGAGAGCCAACAGACCAACATTACCTTCAGGGCATCTGGCGTGTCCTCCAGGCAGTAGACTTTGAGATTGTATTCCAGTGAAGTGCAGAGGGTAGGTGCAAAGATGGCGAGTTGGAGTCTCTTGGTGGCCGACCTTGAGTAGGACTCTCCCACAAGGACATACGTTCCAAGTTGTTCTAGTAGGATGTGGCAGCATTTGGGCTCCAGCTGGCAATAGCATGGTGTGTTCACAGTCTCTTCATCCAACGTTACAACTTCCTGAAGGAAGAGAAGGGGATACAGAGGAGAGAGAGAGAATAAAGGTTCCTTTCTGGTACCTATGTCCAAGCTGGGTGTTGCCATTTAATAGGTGGTTCTTCCCATTTCTTAACATCAGTGCCATGTATATACTTTGTGGGAAACAACAACAATAATGATTCTGCAGCAAGAGAACTCAGATTGTGACATGAAGAGCTTAATCCTGCAGCCCTATATAAATTATTCAGATAAACTTTTTTTTCTAAGTATGAAAATTACTGTTAAGTTTGTAGGTTACTGTATATATTAAAAAGCTGCGTATAAGTGTCCAGACTATGCTTAGCGTGCCATTAAGCATATTTGAATGATTCCATAAAAGTTTGTTTTATTTATTCAAATTCTGTTATTTATCGGGAAGGACAAAAAACTACAGAATAATACTTTTAGAAAAACATAGCTGTTTCAAATAGCCAAAGCACTTTGTATATATTATCCTGAACTCCTTAGGACCCTCTAAAACAGGTGATCTTGAATTACTCAGAAGGAGCTGAAGCTGCTTAATAGGCTCATGTCAAGAGAAAATACACTTGGTAATTAACAAAGGCTTTTCATGGGTAGCTCTGTCTCTGTGCTGGCCCAAAGCCCCATTCCCCTGACCACTGGAGATCTATTCAAGGATTCCCTGCAGCTTCTGTGACTTCACAAGGGCTTTTCTACACAGCCTCAAGAATATCTTTCCAATTAGAAAAGCTATATTACAAATTATAAAAGATTAAAAAAAAAAAGCTGAGCTGTTTGGAACGTTGAATTCTGTGGCTAGCCCCATATACTAACGTTTCTGCAATTTTGCGGTGCTGTGGCACACAAACAACCCTAATTAAGTTGCCTTCCAGGCAGGTAGAAAGGCTCCATCTCTTTTGCATAATTTCTTCCCCTGCAGTGCTTCCTGATAGGTAATATTAAAATTCCCAGCCCTCCTGCCCTTTTTAATTCCTGCAGTCCTGTGTAAGACAAAATTCAGAAGTCATTTTTAAATTGCCTTGTGGGTTCCAGCTAGAAACATACTATCCCCTTGCTTTCGTTTCATGAAAAAGGTCATTGACCGCATGACTGAGTGCAGTAGCATGCCCTCAGTGCTATGGAATTGGAGGCAATTTAAATAGCAAACAGAGTTTTAATCATCATACAATTATGAGAGGACAACTCATTGTTCTGAATACTGGGACTCAGAAGATTGTTTGTGGGGAATGAACAAGGCAAAAATAGTAGAGCAGCCATTTCCCTTAAATAACTGACCAGGGCCACAAACAATATACACTGTGTCTCGGCAAATGAAGCTAGGTGAGATTCCATTCCCACCCTGTAACCTCCTCCTCCTGCCATTTATTTCGGTTTACCTCCCAGTTTCCTTGGTGGGACTGAGTTTTCAGCTGCAGCATCCAGTCTGGAGAGCTAATGTCTGCACAGTGTGGGACAGTTAGGATGACCGGGTGGCATAAGAGCAGTCCAGTGGGTCCACAGGTCACCATGGGACTCAGTATTGTCTGTGTGCCTTCTGATGGCAAGCTAGAGAGTGCAAACACACAAGGTCTGTTGACACCAAGACATCAAGTTGGAAAAGAAAACAACTGGAATGTGGGAGGAAAAAATGGTCAGCAACCCCTTGTCTTGGAAAGCCACACCAGAACAGCTAAGAGCGGGTGATGGCTAGTGCCTCTTCTGCTTCTTCTTTTTCCACAGATGTACTCTTAGATACACAACTGAGGAACCAAGCAGCATCTCTAGAAAAATGGACTTGGCTCAGGGCCTGTGATTGAAAGGGCTGCTGTATCTCCCATTATGGCAAAGTTCCATCTCTTTTGCATATTTTTCTCTCTGCAGTGCTCCCTGATAGGCAATACTAAAATTACCAGCACTCCAGTCATGACGGGAGATCTCCCACTGGCAACGGGGGGGGGGGGAATTAATTGCTAGCTTTGCATGTGGCATGACGTCATCGCTACCAATACTGCTACCAACATCGCCTTCAATTCTAATTGAAACCTGTAGAGCCTGGTCCCTGGTCGGCTGCCAAGAGCCCGTGCACGCCGATCACACTTGAGGAAGATCAGTGAGCTGTTCACTTCGACAACTTATGGATTGCATGCATGTGGTCTTTAATACCTTATGGTTTTAATGAACTGTAACCAAATTAATATAGCTAGCACTTTAATACCTTATGGTTTTAATGAACTGTTTTAAATGTTTTATGATAAATTTGATCACTACTATGTATTTTATCTCATGTAAGCCACCCTGAAACCCAGAAGTGACATCATGTTGTGTGTGACTGCGATGGCACCCCCCCATGTCCCCACACCCTGCTGACCTCTCAATAGTTGTTAGCAAAAGAGTAGAGTCTTGCACTCTATTTGACAGGACAACAGCAAGCATTGATAAAGGCCTAAATAAATGTGAAGATTCTTGGAAGAGAAGCTAGTAAACCATCAAAGTTCAGTAACCAAGCAAAACCTTTCAACTCTCTGTTTGTTAAGAAAGTCCTGGAATTGATGCAAGCCAGATATACTGCCATTTCTATTACCTCCTCCCTGCTTCCTTATTTGCTGTAACCTGACATCGTTTTCACTTCCCAGGGATTTGCTTTGATCATCTGCATGTTAGCCTGAACTAATTGTCTAGTCTGTCTAGGTATACATCTTTATAGTATGGCTTGCCTGACTGCATTCCTTCGTCCAGCATGCTGTTACATGGAGCTTGGTAAAACTACTAGAATTAGGGGAATATAATATAATAGCCACATTCTTTTTGGAGAATGTATTCTTATGACTTTATTGTTTCCATGTTGCATCATTATCTAATACTATTGATTAGAACGTGTAGGCAATTTTTACAAAGGCTGCTCTAGCCAACTTTGGTGATAGACTGCTTAACACACTAAGGCTGCAATCTGCACTTTTGCTTTGAAGCCCCCTTGTTGTCAGTGGGATTTAATTTTGGATAAACATAGATAGGACTCCACTTTAAGTATGCACGGCTACATGGGTTAAATCCTTTCTGGGAGGGGCCAACAATGCCTGGCTGCCACCAAGGCCCTCTACTGGGCCTCAGTTTGGGAGGAGAGGGGGGACTGAATCATGTCTCGGGTCTGCCTCTTCCTTCCTGTCGACCTCTGCTCTCTTGCTCTCTCTGTGTTCTTTCTGAGGCTGATCAGGAAGTCCTCTTGTTTCACTGTATCTGAAAAAAGTGTGCATGCACATGAAGGCTTATATCATGAATAAAACCGTGTTGGTCTTAATGGTGCCTCTGGACTCAAACTCTGTTCTTGACCCAGGGATGTGAGGGTTTTAAATACCCCGCTAGAGTTCCTTCAAGCTTTGCACTCTAAAAAAAACTCTTTCCAGGCCTCTAGGCCAGGTGAGCCCTCATTGCCTCAGTTATGGGTTGGCACCACCACCAGATTCGCCAAGGCTCAGAGGCACGGGGCACCCTTTGTTACTGCTCCTTGACTGCCTGGTGCCTCTCCCAGTGCAAGTAGGGTCCCATCCCTCAGCTGTGCACTGTTAGAGTTGGATACTTTGAAAGTCAGGGAACTTAACACAGGAGCTCCTGATTATACCTAAAAACAGATGTTCTGATCCTGGGAGGGAAAAAGTGGCATTTAACATAATATAAACTAGAGCAAGAACAAAAACAAACTGCACATTCTCTGCTTTACTTACAGAGTGTTTTCTGTTTTGTTTATCATCAGGTACATTTCGTAGAACTTCCCCTGAGGAATTGCTCCGTGAGGCACTAGCAGACTCACCCCTGTGCAGAAAAGAAAAGAATCATTGGAATAAAGGGGTTCTTGGAGTACCACCACCTCAGGATGAATGAAAGATGCCTTGACTGTGGAATTTCTTCCCTACAGAAATCTATCAGACCCACTGTACCCCCCACTTTACAAGGACCATGAAAACCTTTATTCTTAGAAAGATCTTTGAGGATGGGAGTTGGTGTTTTACAACACAGCGTCCCTGTTTAGCTGTTCTTATGGTGCTGATTTGTAATTTTTAATACTGCATATTAACTCTTCAATTTTATTATGCTGTGACCTACTTTGAGAACTGTGGCTGAAAAGTGGGCTATATTTCTATAAACTAACAGAAGCCCTACACAGGCAAGCAGGGAAAAAACCCCATACAAATGGAAATGTAAGTATTGTATTGCCTGAGCAGTGGCCATCAGAATATGTACCAGCGATCAAAAGCTGTTTGTGCAAATATTTTTACCTGTGCCAGGGATGGTGAACCTTCCTCCCAGGCAGCCAAATGTCCCAGTGGCACTGTTCCCAGGCTCTCGGGGAAAGGTCAGGAGCTGCTGCGAGCCCATGGCCTTGTTCCTTAGGTTCATGAAGTGGTTATCCCTGAGGTTCTCCCCTGGGAAGGTGCCTGGGGGCATGGCTCCTAACAGGTCCGCCCCCTCATGCATCCCAGGTGAGGACGATGCTGTGGAAGAGTTATACACTTTGATCTTGAGACTAGGGAGCGGATCAAGCAATGGAGAGTTGGTCATCGGGATCTTGTCCGAAGAGTCTTGCAAGGCATACATGGGACCGCGGTAGACACCTGCGTTGGCCGTCAAGTCAGGCTGCATGGAAGGGTGCAGCAGCTGGGGGGTGTCTGGAAGAAAAGAAGAGATGGACAATGCTTAATTGCATATCAGTTCTTGAAGGTTATGATGCTAGTAAACAAATGAGCTCAGGACTTCCCCATAGGAGAAATGTAGTCTTTAAAAATATCCAAGCCTACAAGAGGACTAAGTTTGGGGATCAGCTGCAGCCATTTCCATTTTACTGTGACTTGAAAGAAAACTGCTCGAAGATACTACTGCTACTACTATAGAACAGTAAAGACATACAGGGTGAAGCTTTAAAATACATTTGTCATGCTAATCATGTAAATTCGGCCGCTGTATCTTAAACACATCTACTGAATTTAAGCACTTTCTATGGCTTATGCCTATAATGTACCATACCACAGCCATTTTAGTATGGTGGCTAATGCTGAAAATTTCTCTTTTGACAGCATGGTGACTGACACTTAGAAGTAACTGAAGCACTGAAGGATGGTTCTATATCTACACCAATAAAGCTACAAATCTGTATCCACTCCAGTAAAATTCTTCACAAAGTAAATAAAACTGCCCATGGAACTGTTACCAATACTTGGAAGTGTATTGCATATTCAGTCAAGTGGAACATCTTGTACCTCATGAACTGTTTCTTTTGTACCATCAGAAGGACCCTTCCAGAACTCTCTCACAAACGGTCAACACAGAGACAAACAAATCACTCCATTAACTGTAAGCTGATCTACACATTATGCAGAATGAGCAACAGGCCGAGAATTCTGGACTGTACCATGGCAGTTGGGAGTACAATTGTTGACAGCTCCTCCATCCTTAAGAGCCCCCTGCACATACTAAGTCAGTACATTAGACTGAACTCTTCCTCCTGAATTGACAGATATTATTATTTAGTTATTTAGTCGCTGAGACTCAGAGCAGATTACATAGTGTGAGTCAAGTACAATCAACAGGATGGGACATCCAGTGAATAATCCAATAGGACTACTAAAAACTGAAAACAGAAAATCTCAAACAGAACTGAAACAAAGCATGAGTTTTTAAATATGATACATGAAATGGAGTAGAAACTACCTAGTCTGAAGCATACGTCCAGTGTTAGGTAGCAATGCAGTGGTGTTGGTCGTAGTCCTTATCCCTTTATCACGCAAGATACCATGCATGCAAGGGCGGTTTTTTTCTTTAAAATGTGTTGGAAGGACACAAAAGTATGACTCTCCTATTTGTCATCTGGTGCATGGCAAGTCAGAATGCTGCCTTCTCATTCAAACGTAAGATGCAGAACAACTCGGAGGTATTAGCCAGCACCTGTCCTCCGAATCATTTCCATTGTACTACTGAAGTGCAGGTGCTTTCCAATTTGTCTCTTATTTGCCCTCCCAAGTAGTTTGGTTAATATTTCCATTTCATTGGCAGAGAACTGAGCAAATGCTAGGCTACTAAGCAAGTTTGCAGTATGTAGGATTTGTCTTGGTTCAAGTCCAGCTCTCTTTTCACTGGATTACTGCTGTTTTCAGTTCACACTTCTGGTTTTACCTCTTGTGATTCCTTGGGAGGTTAAAAATGTATGGAGCACAAGCACAACGGCAGCTGGATGCAAACTTTATAAAAGAGCAAACTAAAACTTTACCATGTCTGGAAGTCTTGAAGTTGACTGGGTGGAAGCCTCCTGTCAGGGCTGCTGAAGAGTCTGTGATGTCTGTATCAAAGTCCCGGCAGCTGCGCCTGTACACAACCACCCCGACAGCCATCAAGATAACAATGAAAACAAAGATGGCGACCACCAGGCCGGCGTACAAGGCCACATCACTTGTAGCCTCCAGTACTGCGGGAGAAGGGAGGAAGAAAAGAGAGCTTAGAAGGGAAATTCATTTCTGCTTGTGATTTCTTAAATCAGAATGCTCCCCATTTAAGCCAAAACAAATCACCTAATTAGACCAAATTGAATGGCCTGATTAGGTCAAATTAGGCTAAAGTGAATGACACAAAAAAGGACCATTTGCTCTTTTTCTGTTAGATTTGCTGGAAAGACTATGAAACAGTAGAATTTTAAGAAAATACTGACATAATCCATTCAAGCTCACTGGTTTCCCAGATTTCTTTCAAGACCAGCCTGTAAAAAGCTTTCAGACAAGTCCAACCCTCAAGTTACCAGATTCTCCCTCAGAAGTCTGATCTTGGACAATTATTCCTCTTCTAGGGGTCAAGTGGACAAATTTGCACAAATTGAACCCCATGTCTGGTGGAGAATCTGGTAATAAAAGCCCTAGGTATAATCCAGAAAGGGATCATGGTGCTGAAAAACTGCTGAAATCAACAGTCCAAATATGTGCTCTGGATTGTATTCAGATTTCTAGTCAGTGACATCAACAGCATCTGCCTGAGCTAAAGCTGACTTTGTTACCTTCGTGGTACTAGAGTAGTCACAATTCAACACTTTTCCAGAAGAAGTACCCTCAATATGGATTTTATACTGCCTTACTCCCTGATTCACTCATTCACACTTTCCTTTCTATATTATGTCCCAGGTCACTAGTTCCTTCTTTCTGAAGGGCAAATCAGGTCAGAACTGAGGACATTTTGTATTGAAATTATAGCCATGGTACAATAAACGATGTGGGTGGTTCTTTGGGAACTTCTACATTGAGGGGGCTCCAGGTACAGCACAGGTGAAGTACAGATTTGGAGAATTATCAGGGAATGAGCAGGCACTAAAGTCATTGCCCCACCCCCTCATCCCAAGAATACAAATTGTGCCACTTTCTATAAGAGTGGGAGGATTCCAGAAAGATTGCCAAGACAGATAACGGGAACACCCATGTCTGGCTTTCATCATTAACTGAAGAATGTTTTTTCTCATCTGATTCCAAGGTGCAGTATATAGCAAGAACATTGCTGAGGAGCTTCGGATGGGGGAGTATGTATGTGATTTATAACCCTGTAAGGGGATCCAGACTTTTCTCTCAAGTACACGTCTGTATAAAATTCACTTCAGCACTAATATTATTTATGAACCCCATGTCATCAGTATACATGGCATTTTACAGTTTAAGCAAAAGGAGACAGGCTCTTGGCTCCAAGGAGCTCCCAATTTAAAGTTCAACAAAGAAGAGGGAGGCTGGGAGAAGCAGGGATAAGGAGACATTAATGTGGACAGGGAATGAGGCCTCAGGAGCTGCTATACCAAAGAGAGGGGGGAAGGGAAAGAAATGCTGGAGAGAGTTCCAGGCACAAGACTCAACAAGGGCACTTCTGTCACAACAAAGAGGGTGTACGTTGCTGCAGCACACACTCTGATGTGGCAGAAAATCAAACTGCTATTGCTACAGAAATATTATATGCCAATGAGCTACAAATAATCAACCAGTTAATAATGGGTGAGAGAAAGAACATGAACATGAGGAGGAAAAAAGAAGAAAAGACTGGTTCTAAGGGAAAAAGTAAAATATTTTTCCTCATTAAAGTATGAACAAACTCCCATCTTAGTTCCCACTGAATTCATTTCACTGAACTCAGTCACGTGAAGAATGACAAGGTGTGGATGGACTATAATGTTGTGCTACATCCCCAAAAAATCTGATTAAGTTTTTTTTTGCCCTTATTAATCATGCTTATAGCCAATGATTGTGCATACATACTAGATATATATGAGGGAAACCATCATAAGCCAATGCAAGATAACAACAAATATCTAAATATAAGTCCCCTATTGAATAAATCAAATTTAAGTTCAATAAAAAGCATTTCTCAGTCACCCCAGTGCCTTTGAACTTGTTGATCAGAATTGAAAAGGGTAAGACCAGGCTTCTTTTTTACCCAGCAATTTGGAGAGCACAACAGACACATTTGCCTTTCAATCTTAGTAAATAAAAAGGCTAGAGACTTTAAAAATCAAAACAACCTATCCCAAACAAAAACACGATGTTGAATTTACCCAAGAGCCCTCGACTATCACTGTGGGAGCCAGCCTCCTGGAGCCTTACTCGTTGGGTTGGCTACAGTCTTTTATTGCATGAACCAGAACCAAACCAAATCAGAACCAGATTATGTGAAACCAAGAATGCATCTTATCTACTGAATCTGAGCCTAGATGAAATAGAACTTCTTTGAGCCCATTTTTTTTTTGCTTAGTATTTCTGTTAAGCCATAAGGCTTAAAAGTAAATTTTACATTGCTTTAGCACTGGCTAAATCCTTAGGGGTCACTTCATTGGCAATCACCTCCGCTGAGGCTTCCAGAACTGCAGAGAGATACCCCAAGAGATAACAGCCCTCCTGCTTCATCTTACTACCAAGAAAGGCCAAACACTCTTAACGGACAAAAACAAACTTCTAACATAATTACAACAAAAAGAAAAATGGCTGCGAAATGGAGACTTACGGTGACTTTTGGGTTCGCTTACAAATCTTTTATCTGTTAGGAAGAAAACAAAGTTTTTAAAAAGGTTGAAAAATGAGGATGATGACAATGATGGTGGTGATTAATTAAAAGAAAACAAATGGCAGGTCAGCAGCCCTGGCAACCATAGGAAAAAGGATGTGGCAAAAGCAGAAACATGATAGAACTACTCATATAGAACTCACATGCATGATCAAGCTGTGCCAGCGATACTGATAGGGAAGTTGCCTCCTAACCTTTTCAGTCTATACCTCTTTGACGCCTGCCCTGATACATCTGCCTGCCATACCAGAACTGCATCTGTGAAGATCATTGTTGCTTATGTTCTCTTCACCAGTGGTTCTCAGCCTTCTGTATCTTACATCCCAGCAATCACTCTCTCAAAGACCCTGGGTCCCACCGTAATAGAAACAACCCCCCCCCCACTTTTTCAAAGAGGAAATCTATATGTTTACGGGCATTCTGTTATTACTACTAGCATGCCAAAAGGTCAAAGGCGCGTAATCTGTGGCAGACAGATGGTCTGTCACACTTGTAGGTGAACATGGGGACAGAGGAAGAGCAAATACTTAGTAATATTTCTGAAGACCCTGCATCTCACCTAGACTACTTCCATGCCCAACTGGTTGTATGCATACCACTGGCTGAGGTCCACTTGAAGGCATCTGCACTGAGATATCTGCCCACATTACCAGCCCAGCTATATAATCCTAATGGTTTGCAATACTCTACTGATTTGGCAACCCCTTCTAAAGACCGTATATCAGTTTTGCCCATCTTGTGATGCACTAAGTTAAATGCTGGTCAGTAGCCACAGATGGCAGCCCACCGGGGGGCTCCATAAACCTGTCTTTTTGTAGACTGACTGGGCTTATGAAATGATCTCTGTGTTGTCAAGCAGATTACCCACTGGATTGCACTCAGCTTGTTGAATAATGCTCTGCAGGCTGGTGGCAGAATAGATCTATGGGAGCACCCAGGCCAGTGATTTTTCTATGCCATTTGCCAGTGATATTCATGCAAGGAAGCACTGTCTATGCCGTCTCATGGGATTTTTCATGCCCCTGCTATCTGCTCGGCTTCAGGGTTTTGTTTACCTTGCATAAATGCAACTTTGATCACAAAAGAGGTAAACGTGGCTCTGCAACTTGACTGGTCAGAATGTTTGAGCTGATCCACTTCCCAACTGTCTCGCCTTTCAAATATTATTTTTGCCATTGCAGCTGTGTACCCCACAGACACCTGCCCAGCTCCTTCTACAAATTTCATTTTGGAGAAGCTAAACCTAAACACCCGTCATGATACCTGCCTCAAGGTCCCTTCTTTTTTAACAGCATGCCAATTTATTACACAGCTGCAGGGCTGCTTAGATGCGGTTGCGCACATCCAGCATTGTTTTAGGAAAACAAGGTACAAAACACAAATCTGCAACTCTGAGAGGAGAGTGAAATGTATGAATGCAACACATATGGATGAGAAACGTTTGGAAGATTAAGACAAGTACATGGTATGGGACAGAAGGAACTGAAACATGACAAAGAGCCCTGGTCTGGACAACTCTGTGGCCCTTTGGCTGACAGAAAAATGAGGCTCTTTCAGCTCTGTATTTTCTAATTCCCCGGTTTCTCATTATGGAAACATTCTTGATACTTTTCAACCTAACATGGCTTTTAATGGAAGCTTTATTTATGCCCTCAGTAAAAGGCCAGGGGGCTTTTCTTTTGGTGGGTTTTTTTGCATGTGTGCATGTATGTGTATCTGTGTGCCCATGCTTGGAAGTCATGGTGACCTCTGGTGACTCCCACTGGGGCATAGAGGACGTTCAGAGAAGTGGCTTGAAAGCTTGCTTCTGCCTGCTGGCCCTGGTATTCTCTGGAGGTCTCCCATCCAAATACTTGCCAGGGCTGGCCCTGTTTAGCTTCCAGATGAGATCGGGCTTGCCTGGGCTATCCAGGTCAGGGCGGCCAGGGAGGGCTTCTCTGACATTAGGCTTCCAGGAAAGCCTTGCTTATAGCCTCAGGACTTCTCTCAGGACAGTCTGCAGTGACCCCTTTACTTCACCGGGAAAACTCCTGGTGGGCTGCTGCCCTGGAGGGCCACTGGCACCAGAAGCAGGTGGAACCCAGTGGCCCCTGCAGTGTGGCGGACTCACGGGGTCCGCTCGGCTGACACCCAGGCCAAGACGACACGGGCAACAGCTGTTGGCTCAGCCAATGGGACCCCTTGGCTCAGCTGGCTCCAGTGCTGTGTTAATGTCCCCAGTCCTCTCCTGCTGAAAGCATCAGGGATTAAATTATGCTCCGTTCTGCTGGAGGCACCTTTTCCCTGGCTAGCTCTTCATCGGAGATCTCCAAGCTGCACAATGGGAAGAGCCTCTTTTCCAGGCCACCGTACCTTTCGAATGTAATCTGGGAGCACTGCCTGGAGACCTCCTTTTGCAAGGGAGGAACAAGCTGACGGGGTGACATGTTGTAATTATACAACAGCCCCTCGAGGGAGCAAACAAGCAAACAAAAAGATTAATACAGAGAGAGAGAGAAGCATCTAGTTCATGTTAAAAAAAAATTCAAAACTTCATCTTCTCAACCTCCCTCCATTCTAAGGCCTCTGAACGTCCCTCGCATCAGAGGAGAGCTGATGGAGGAAAGAAGAGAAATATGTAAGCAACCCTTTTCTGTCCTCTCCCGAATGCAACAATCTGACACCCCCGATACATCTTGCTGTGATGCTGCCTGATTTCCTTCTCACCATTTCCCCCCCCCCCCTGGCTTGTGAAGTGTTAACAGCTAGCAGCGGGCTGCCACGGTGTGCTGCTCGGTTCTGCCTGCAAACTGCACTCGACCTCAGCCGTCATGAAGCCTTAGGTTCCTCCAGCAAAGAGCCTCTCCAGGGCTGCCAGCTATTGATGGGCAAGATGCTCCCCGCCCCCACCGCAGGATGCCCTCCTCTTCCTTCCCTGGGTGCCAGCACGGATCAACCCGGTGAGTTCGTTTAAAACAGCATGTAAGACACAAGCACTCAGGAGCAGGGGCGCACGGTAGGACTGCCACGCATCGGGACAGGGTAGGATTCAGGCTAAAGAAACAGTGAGGATGGTCCCAGGATGCAAGGCAAGGCAAACACAGCAGGTGGCAGCATTGACACAATACAGAGCACTAGGAGAGGAGAGGCAAAGGTTCCTTCCTAGACAGGGGTGTTCTTGAAACTAAAGTTGACTTTCTGCTTATTTAGTCAATTTCCAGGGATCCTCCAAAGGTAGCAATAGCACACAAATTCACCTGCTCTTTTCAGCCTTGCCTATCTGTACAGAAGAAAAAAATTAAGTGTAACACCAGTGTGGTGTAGTCAGCTAGAGTGCTGGGTTAGAATTGGGGAGGCTTAGGTTGA
Organism: Gekko japonicus; assembly: GCF_001447785.1. Lineage (NCBI taxonomy): Eukaryota > Metazoa > Chordata > Lepidosauria > Squamata > Gekkonidae > Gekko > Gekko japonicus. The sequence goes on from NW_015173674.1 coordinate 1,448,980, forward strand.
CCAGGTGACCTTGGACCAGTGTTCCCTCTAAGCTGAGTTAGTGTGAGCTGGCTCATAGTTTTTAAGCCTCTGGCTCACACATTTTTATCTTAGCTCAGGAAGGATGGCTCCAGAGCAAACTAATTTATGCAGTAGCCAAATGGCTCACTCACAACTTTAATGCCCGTAGCTCACAAAGTAAAATTCTTGCTCACAAGACTCCACACCTTAGAGGGAACATTGCCTTGGAACAGTCTTTCCTCTCTTTCTCAGCCTAACCTACCACACAGGGGTGCTGTGAGGATAAATGGGGGTGGGGGTGGGGAGAATTAGGTATGCCACACCCTGAGCTCTTTGGAGGAAGGGCAGGATAAAAATGGGCAGCTGTAAAACTGAGAGGAACTGGTGGTCACCTGCTTGTTCTCTTTCTCCAATCCTAGCTAATGTAAGCTGAGCTACTGCAATGTTATCAAATGCACAGAGATAGGCAAACGGTGTAAACTGAAGATTTCAGTACTGGAATGATGAGAATCAACATGCTTTCCTTAGTGAAGTTAAAATATTGGGCAGAAAAAAAAATCATAGGGGCCAGAAATTAAAAAAGGCTTTCTTCCCAGTGGGAAAAGACGGCATAGGCAAATGATGCTTCCAGGCTGTGATCAGGCTAATGAAAGGTGTACATTGTGGGGAGAGGGACTGAATCTCAGAAACTGATGTGAATTGAAACACCCAGGACTGGGCTGCAGATGTCTTGACCTGTTTCACCTGGGAAGCGAAAGATAGACAGACAACCTACCTAGTAGAAAAAGGCGTGTGGGGGAGTGTATAGAAATATTGATTTCTAAAAGTCCATGCCTTCTCCTGTGATTACATTCTGATAACATGCTGTGCCTTGTTTCCTCTTGCTAGCCACATGGTAAGGCCAAATGGCCCCGATAGCCATGCCATAAACCCACATTCTTTCACACTTTCATGTCAAAAGCCAGGCCTACATGCAGGAAGTCACGTAGGCCATGAAGTACCTGGAAACTAGGTCAATTGCTTGCAGGCGTGGCCTCCAAACTTCTAGCCATTCCTGTGTTGCAGCTAGGCAATGGAGAAGCTAGAACCTGGGTCACCTGACTGCAGAAGGAATTCCCAAACTTCTAGCCAATTCTATGTTGCAGCTATGATAACCAACAATTGGGCACATCCCCTGTCCACTCGTGATTGGCTGCATGGCCACAGCTAGTCATGACTAGATGGGTGTATAACTGTTCAATCCCTATGGGAGAGAGAGCTCTTTTTCTTGCTCTCTCTTAGCTCTCTCCCTTCTTGTCTCTGTTATTGCACCTGTACATGCTGTCCCTGGTGGAACAAAGACCTGCTTTGTGACTTGAGCACATGGTGTGCAAAGATGGGATTTCCCTTCAAAATCCCTTGAACTATTTTGGACTGTGGAATGTTCCTGAAGTGGTAAGTATGTATCTCTTACTGTGTAGTTAAGGCAAATCGCCTTAGGCTTTGTTATTTTGTAATCTTTTGTAGTCTGTTGCTATGCTCTGTACTGAATAAAAATTAGTCTTATTTCTAAATGGTCTCTGATGTTGTACCTGAGTTCCAAGTCTAAATCTTGTAGCCTAAACGCTGACCACACAGAGCTACCACTGTGATAGTAATTGTTAAGTCCCAAAGGCCAGCTGAGAATTTTGAATCTCTGCTCTGAGCTGGAGGTGACTCTAGTTAAAAGAGGTTCTGGTGGCACATTGTTCTGAAATCTAGAGAGGGTATAGCCTACCTCTTGGGTTGTTGTTTAATGTACTGGAAAAGTACAGGATTACCTCTCATCCCTGGACTGGCGTGAGGGGCTTAATCCTGTATAGGGAGGATGAAGGTTTAAAAGGTCACAAGTGCAGAGGCCCCATCCAGCAACAGCCCTGAGATTTATGTCCACACTGAGCCCTACAAGGCCCTGCTGGAGGCGGGCAGGAAGGCTACAGGTAGAATAGCTCAGAAGAGTTACTGCACACTGGAAAGAACCTCTTTAACACACACACACACACATCTCCTGTGTGCAGGAGAAAGAACAACACATTCCTGAGGGAGTCCTGCATCTTAACAGAGATGGGGGGAAGGACACATGGAGTCCTTGGCTGCTGAGCCAAGATTTGTCATCCTTTCCTGCTTGAAAGCCCTACTACTGAATTTTGTGTGTGTGTGGGGTCTAGTTGTGCCACACCGCTGGAGCAAACATTCTTTGTCCAAGCTCAAAGATGTTCTATTGTTGATTAGTGCTTTCCTCTAGCGTTCTGCCTTGGAATGGAAAATAAAACCATTTCTGCAGCAGTGAGACCTGCATCAAGGTATAACTAAACTCACATGAAGCATTTATTTATTTATTGCATTGCTCCATCAGGAACAGCACCTAAAGACTGTGGCCATTTTTATAGAAACTCCCATACAATGCCAACATTCACTGGATTTCTACATTTGCATGAAAGGAAAGCAATTAAATTAAAATAGAATACGAGCCTTCTCTCTTATTTCCACCCATACTATCCACACATTTTAATGTACATAGCCCATGTCCTCCATTCCCACACCCAGATGACACCCAGGGCTTCTCCTAGTGACACCGTTCTGATTTCAGCAGGGAGAGAAAGCACTCCAGCACTAGAACCTCTAAATGACAGAGGAGAACAGTTCAGGAATAGCTCTGGCCATTTCTGAGCCCTAAAGATGTGTACAAATTAAGCCCTGGGAAAGAAATACTGATATTTTATCCACTGTCTCCATATATTTCCAACATGGTTCTCTTGATTCTTTCTTTGCTAATGCTAAAGAAGAAAAGAGCGCAATAGGTCATGCAGAGCATTCCTTTGTGAGTGACTGTTGCCTAGTGAAGAACCTATATATCTTTTGAGTAACACAGGCTTTGGCATCACACAATCAGTTGCCTTCCAAGTCAACTATTTACTGGGTAGCAGTACAGTTAGAGCTCATAAAAGGCAAGCTACAACATCCACAGTTTAATTCCCACTAAATTCAATTAGATGATTCCAAGCACATGTGCATAAGAGGGCAGCCCCAGTCCGTGTGCCTGCCAGGCAGGGAAAAGCATTCATTGAAAAAGCTGATGCCAGAGACTTCTGGTTGATGGCGGCACGCTCAGGGACTCACCTCCTGGACCTCCTGGGGGTGACTCCATGCTCTGGCGGACGGAGGGGGTGAGCAGGCTCGTAACCCCCCCCAGGAGCCCGGGGAAGGGCACCTGGCCAAGGAGCTTTGAGGGGGTAGCCTCTTCTCTGGCCGAATGCCAGAGAATCGAGGCTCCCCCTTGCTCCAGTGGTCCGTCCAGCCGAGAGACCTGATGGTACAAGTGAAGCTAGCCGGATCAAGCTCAGGAGATCAGGCGTTTGAAATGATGAATGAAGAGGGGTCGGAAGACCAACTATGAATGTGAGTCAAATGAGAACTGATTTTTAAACGAAAAGACACTCCTTAACCGAAGCGGCGAAACAGCAGAAGCGAGTGGTGGGAGGGACGCCTCCCATGCCCATAAATCGTTGAGCGAAAGGGGAGGGAGTGGAAGAATAAACAAGAAATTGCCCAGAAGTACTCATTCATCAAGCTATACAGATAAGCGCATATTCAGAGACTTTAAAATTTATTGCGAAAGCAAACAAACGAGAAAAAGATGGCGGGGAAGAGGGACAGAGACAAAGAGAAACTTTTAAAAGCAAAACTAGAGTCCCTGAAGGTGCGGGAAACGACCAGTGAGACGACAAAGGCGATGACGGAGGTCATGCGCCCTCTGCTGGAACAGCTCAATGTCTTTAAAGAACAGATGTCTGTGGTAACAGCGAATATTACTGAACCACAAAAGCAGATGCAAGTTGTGACAACAAGCATTACTGCTCAACAAACGCAAATAACGGATTTGATTCAAGTAATGAAGCAGGATGCT
>NW_015173674.1:1453662-1463587 GCF_001447785.1 Gekko japonicus
CTTTCCCTTTTTCTGTTCTAGTTTTTGTAGTGTTTAAAAAAATCAATAAAAAATCCCCTCCGGGGGCTTAAAAGAAAAAGAAAAAGCTGATGCCAGTGAAAGTTAGAGATAAGAGATGCTTCGTGCCTTACAGACAGGCAAACCCAGGTCTGCCATTGAGGATACATCCAGCAAGGAACTGCAGCCAATCACAGCTCCCTAAAAAATATACCTGTAAAACCTGGGCATTTGTAAACATGTGTTTGTCTCCTTTCAGACAGCAGCACCTGAGCTGTGCACCAGAAGGAGCCAGCATGTTGAAATGATTTCTTTAGAGTGATCCTTGACTTGGGCAGGAGCTAAGAGCTGAAGCTGCCTCTCTCCTACAGAGAGGCTAAGAGGAGGAGGCTTCTGAAGCATCGACTGCCACCAGGATTCCTGGAGAAGATGCCTTTTACAGCAAGGTGACTCAGAGAAAACAGATCAAGTGCTGAGTTGTTGGACAGCCTGACCCTTTCCCTTTTTTCACCCCAGAAAGTGGACTCACTTTTCATGCAAAGCCCATCGGTGCAGTTTTTGGAATCGAGCAGCATGCCGCTGCAGTCTTTGCCTCCGTTTTTGGGGGAGGGGGCCGTGCATTCTCGACTCCTCCAGTGCGTGCACTCCGTGCTGCAGGCAGACCACTTGCTCCATTCAGTCCAAGCTCCATCTACTGCAGTCCAGGAAAAAGACAATCCGACACAAAAAGAGGCAGCCAATCAGATGTCGACCAGCAGAAGTGGTGGGGGGAGGTAAGGGAGAAAATACTGTCAAAATACTAAGTGTTCAAAGGAGCAGGGAGCTGGAGTTCCCTTCTCCTAGCCACCTCTTGGTACCTCTGAACCTAACAAACAGATAAAATGATACGGTTAAGGAGAACCCAAAGTCTAATAGCTGCTTTATCTCAAAATTCTGGAACTTCCACACAGAAGATAGTACAAAATTTGAATGTAATTCCATGGTGATTTCCCCTCAGACAATGAGTCCGGAAAAACATCCAGGAGTGTAAAAACACAGTGAGAGTAATATTTCAAAAGGATATGCTATTTGATGTGTTTCAAGCATACTGTTCTCCTTCAAAAACAGCTGCAGCGTAAAAAAAGAATTCGATCCCTAAAACATGTACCTATTGCACTGAAACATAATTTGTTTCCATATAAGAGATTGTAATTTGATGTAAATAAGTTTTAATATGTTTTAGTTCAATATATATGCACTTTAGCGTGTGAATTATTTTGTTTACACTTATAGCTGTTTTGGAAGAAGAAGAACAGTACAGTCAACACATATCAAATAGCTTATCATCATTTTAAATAAAATTCTATCTCCCCCCCCACACACACACTTTTGCCCTTTTACCTGTTTCCTGGCTCATGTCAGTGGTGTGAGGTCCTTTGGGGACTGATCTTATTCCACCTCATACACACAACCTGGGACACATATTGTTTTCTAAATTCTGATGAGGAAATTTTTTCAAGTCTGAATTGGCAGATTTTACTCGTAGGGACTAGGGGTGTGCATTTGGTTTATCCAAACCAAAAAACCCTGAAAAATACCTCGCTGGCATTTTTTGGGTATTTTTTTCAGCCAGATCTGCCAGGACATTTATCCAGCTATCCAATATGGCTGAACCCAAAAAATCCTGAAAATATTTGGAATTTTTTGGGGCTGCTGAATAGCTGGCATTAAAGGGTGTTTAAAAGGATTGCAGTCCATTTAAACACCTTCCAGGTGAAGCCAAAGCTTGGTGAAGGCATTTAAAGGGACTGCATTCCCTTTAAATGCCTTTTCTCCCTCCACTGAAAATAACAGAGGATAGGAGCACCTTCTTTTGGGACCCATAGAATTGGACCCCCTGATCCAATGGTTTTGAAACCGGAGTTTTTCCAGGAGAGGTACCAGCAGCTATGTTGCAAATCTGGTGCCTCCACCTCAAAAAACAGCCCCCACAGATCCCTAGCTATTCCCAGATTGATTCTCCATTATATCCTATGGGGACCATTGACTATAACAATCCCCATAGGGTATAACGAAACTGAAAAATTTCGGCAATCCTGAATATTTACAGAATCTAAATACCACACAGGTATTGGGATTCTAAATGTATTTATATATTTATTTATTTAGACTGCTCCCTGTGGGCACAGCTTCTGATGTGCAATCCCCCCCCCATTTTTTCCAAGGATCTATCGGACCCCCCAAAATTCGGAATTTCTGAAAAATCCTGGATCCGAATACCACACCAGTATTGGGATCTGGGATTTTCCAGGAAATTCCAAATAATTTTCCGTTCAATATACCCAACCCGGAAAAAAAAACCAGAAAAAAATTGCACACCCCTAGCTATGACTATCCCCACATATGCTGAGATGAGAGAGAGCATGGTTTGCCCAAGACCACCTACTTAGTGGCTGAAGTGACATTTGAACCCAGAACTTCTCAGGTCACTATAATATCCCACCTCTTTCCATTTAAAAGCATGATATTTTTTTCTTGCAACCATGTCCTCCATTAATTTCAGAATATGTGCAATTCAAAACAAATACCAAATGTATTAAATCTAGTTCAAAATTTGGTTTGACTTGGTCCAGATTCCTATCATCATATGTTTGAATTTCTCTTTGAACTCCTAAAAGAATAACTGCAGATAATACAATTTTCTGAATTCTTACTGGCACCCCCACCTCCCATTAGCTTCCCTACTATATTATTTATCCTATTTTGCCCCTCCAGGCTACAAGTATTAAAAGATTATTCTGTTCCACAATTCCTTCCAAGAACACAACCCGCTGCTAGCAGATGCTGCAATGTTAGCTGTTCTTTCTCTAAATTATGTATCTCTCTTGGATTGCTATTCAACAGCATTCTCTTTGTAGGCTAAATCTTGTGTAAACTGGAATGTGGGAAGTTCCTCCCCCAGAGGTCTATTATTTTGAGGCAGCCCTAAATTAGGAAAGGGGGCCATGTTCACAACAACATTTGGAAACTGGCGGCTTCATTTCTAAAGCAGGAGTTCTCCCATATTTAGTTGCTGGATCCCTGGTGCTTCAGATATTCTGCTACTCTGGGCAGGGGGAGCGGTGGCACAGGGGATTTATCCTCTGGTTACAAGTAACATCTGAGATGAACAGAACTGCTGTCAGTTCTAGCTCTGCGCTGGTATGAGCTACCAGCCTTGTCCCCAGCTTGCCGTCCACCCAGCAGTTCGAAAGCTTCGGCGACTAGATAAAATGGGTACCACTCCTTAGAGAGGGTGGGCATACCAAACCCCCCCCCTGTGGGGGAGGTGTTAGCCGGCGAACGGAAGGTTCGGCTCGCAAGATCGAAAAGCCTAGAAGATCTCTTCGGCATCAAGAAGCCTGTAATGGGCCGTTCCGGCCAGGCGGTGGCAGTATGGCGCTGCGACCCAAAGAGTCCTGGAGAGGAAGAGCTGACGTCATCCAGCCAAGCCGAGTGGGAAAAATGCCTCCAGATCACGTCTGAGTTGCAACTGAGCAAATCCCCATCGGCTGCAAAACGTGTGCTATGTAAAGATTATATGTGTTGTCCTCCCTTACCCCTATAAAGCATTGTTAGTCCCTTGTGAAATGAGTAACTGTAAATTGCTCAGAGCCAGCAGCTCTGCAAGGATTGAGCAATCAATAAATTGAAAGATTATTATTATTATAAAATAAGGGTCCAACCCAACAGGTGAATCCATGGTATATTATATTCTGTTGTGCATTCTGTAGAACTCAAACAATTTTAGCTACTCTCTCTCATATATATATTTTTTCTTCCACTTGCTCTAGATAACCAGTTGGAGGATAAAACAGAATTCAGTGCTCACAGGACCAGCCTGTATGTTCCATCTGATTTGTTTTAAGGGTCTCACATCTATCTTTGCAATACTAGGCCTAGAAAAGAAGAAGAAAGGAGCTTCCCCAACTGTAGCAGATGGCTCAGATGGGTAAGCTCAGGACTGAGACATGTATTTATTGGATTTCTAGCCCATCTTTCCCTGCACAGCAGGGCTCAGGGCAGGTTACAACAAAAGGGATGGTTAAAAGCTGTGTGTGCGTGGGGGGGGGGGAGGCCAGGTCTCCTGAGCTGATGTTATTCTTTTAGGTCTCCCAAGAAGGTGCCTGGAGATGGATGCAATTCACAAAAGCAAGTTTCAATGGCTTAATCAGCGCCACAGAGGGCTGTGTATAAGCAATTTGCTTTGTAGGCACCAAAGGGCTGATTGCCATGCAGGGCCTTGAACAGGGTTTCATCGAGAAAACACCTGTGTCTCTTTGTAAAGGGTTTTCTCCAGTCTCAAGGATGCCAAACCTAATGGAACCCCTGGAGGGCAACCCCCACCCTTGCATGAATTCAAAATGCTTCCACCTACTAGTGCCCACAGTTTAAATTCCAGAGCTAGCTGAGTTTCCTCAAAGTAGGAAGAAGGGTTCCTCAAAGTATATCTGCCACCTCTCAGCATTCTCCTATCATTCTGCATTGCACCCTTCCTCGGTAATCTCTTTGGGGCTACTGAACTGGAACATCTCTGTGGGGGTGGAATGAGGGCAGTGTTTGTGTACATGACCTGGATGGAAATGGCTGCCAGTGGTCACTTACCTGGGCACATAGTGGTACAGGAAGTCTTTTGTAAGGACTGCCCATCGCAGACAGAGCCGCCATTGAGAGGTGCTGGATTGGTGCAGGTCCTGGTGCGCTTCTGCCAGCCACGGCCGCAGCGATTGCTACACAGGGACCATTCTGACCAGGTAGACCAGCCCCCGTTCACTGTGAGCAGGGAAGGAGATGGAAACATACATTTCAGTTTTAAAATCCAAGGAACAGCTGGTGATACAAGTATGCCCAGACCAAACTAATCTCGCGGGGAGGGCGGGGTACAAATTGAATGAATGAATGAATGAATGAATGAATAAATATCTTTCTGACTGCCCTCACCTCTAACAAGTCACCAAAGGCCAGTTTTCTATGTTACAGCCGCTCATGTGGGATATGCTCAAAACATGTCATGGTGGCTCATGTAACATGGATCTCCACCAGTTCTACCTGCATTTTAAATGCTGGCACTGGGTTGCAGACTTCAGAGCAATCCATGAGGAGAGCAGCTGTTAAATGGAGCCAAATCCATCCCTGTGGACATATTTCTTATTGCCTCTCATGAGGTAGCTGTAATAGAAGAACTGGCTCCCACCCATGCAGAAGCAAGTTAGAGGAATATCTAGGTTTCATGGACCTGATAATAGAAGGAAAACTAAGTAAAAACTTGTTCTTGACTCAGTGGGCAAAGCCACTCCTGTATGGAGGGAGTAGGATAACGACAAGGATGAAGCCAAGAGATGGACAGGCAGTGAAGGCAGGAACAGCCAATGGGGATGTCCTCCTCACTGACCCTGACTCAGGCCAACGCTTGAAAGAAACAGCAGCATTTCAGCCCTCAAAGGTCTCATGCATTTGAGGTGTGCACAACAAAGCCAGCAAACTCTTTTTTCTACATGAGACAACTCTGAAAAGTATCACAAGAGGGAACCCTAACCCTCCCCAGAAGGAGAACCTCAATGCTAAATAGTCTCCATTTAGAAATCAAGAATTGGGACTGCACCTCTGCAAAAACATACCTATTCAGAAAAAAAAGTGTACGCTTGGATTATTGAACTGGATAACCAGGTACTCCTTAGGGACACTGGAAAAGATTCCACAGTCCTATGCATACTTAACATGTGAATAAAATTCCATGGAGCTCAGTGGGACTTACTTCTGAGTCAACGCACACAGGATCAGGTTGCTGTCTGCATTTTAAAAGGCTGTTTTCTGCAGTATGTAGTGGTGGCAGAAAGTGCCATCAAGTCACAGCTGACTTAGGGTGACCCCACAGGGCTTTCAAGGCAAGAGAAGTTCAGAGGTGGTTTGCCATGGCCTGCCTCCGCATCACAACCTTGGTATTTCTTGGAGGTCTCCCACCCAGATAATTATCCAAATGTTTAATTAAATAGTATGTGTTGTGTGTCTTCTCTGTGAAAGTTGTTGTCATCGTTCAGTTGCACAGTTGTGTACGACTCTTCGCGACCCCATGGACCACATCACACCAGGCCCTCCTGTCCTCCATCGTCCTCCAGATTTTGCTCAACTTTATGTTCATTGCATCAATAACACTGTGAAAGTACCCCACAATAAACCCTGAGTACCTAACCACTGTCTTGACCTGGATAGCCCAGGCTAGCGTGATTGTGTCAAATCTTGGCAACTAAACAGGGTCAGTCTCCGAGTACTTGGATGGGAGACCACCAAGGAAGTCCAGGGTTGCAATGGAAATGCAGGCAATGGCAACCCACCTCTGAACTTCTCTTGCCTTGAAAACCCCATGAGGGGTCACCATAACTCGGCTGTGACTTGATAGCGATTCCCATCACCGCCACCTGGCCATTAAAGGTTTAGTACCATAGACAATGACAGTGGCTGTGGTGCTCCGCCGTTTGGCCACAATGTTCTTGGCCACGCAGGTGTAGTTGGCAGTGTCTGAAAGCCTGGCTTGCTTGATGATGAGGTTGTGGTCGATGGTTATCAGGAAGTTGGTGTCCTGGGAAGGATCAATCACATCCTCATTTCTCAGCCACTCCACCTAAATAGAGAGAAATGGGGAGAAAAAGTAAGCAGTGGAGAGGGGAGGCATGGTAGAAGTGTCGGGACAGGTAAGAAACAAAGGCAAAAGAGGCACAACACAGTATCATTAGAAATTTTAGAAAAAACAACAATGGAGTAATAGTATTGCTCTCTTGCCTGTTAACAGAACATTTCTCTCTGTGTGGATGTGTGGACATGAGCAAGCACACACACACACACACAATTTGGGCATATAGCCAGAGTAGCCAAAACCCAACAGATACACGGCTTTTGCTGGGTAAATACAATTTCCCTGCATGGACGCAATACCTAAAAGCTGTATTTACAAAGCTTCCTAAATTCTGAAGCAGTTATTGCATTTGGTAATAAAAATTCGTCTGGCTGTCACCCCCAGGAGGTTCTAGTACCATAAAGCACCTGGGCTTTGCTCATTGTTCAAGAGAAGGCCAGATTTTCTTACCCATAACCTTTCTATTTTTAAATCAGTTTCCATCTGCTGTACCAGCTGGTTCTGGAATGGCCCATTATTTTTTGCTAGAAAAAATAGCAAGGGACTAAGCATGTAATAAACTAATGCGTTTATCTGTATCCTGTCCTGACTTCTGTCAAGGGGCTTGGAGCAACTCTTTTACCCTGACAATATCCCTGCAGAGCAGGTTATGCTCCAAAAGAGCAACTCCTCAGGTCACTCAAGAAGGCCAACATCAAACACATGCAGCAGAATGAAATGATACAATGGACCATGCCTCTTCCGGCTGCAGGTGGAAGGAAATTCCATTTTTGAATGCTCCATCAAAAAAACAAACACAAAAACAGCCTGCAAGCAGAAACCGAGCATAGTGAGGAGTGGCTAGAACACTGCTCCCTGATGCAATAGGCTTTTGTTGTTGTTTTCTTAGATATTAAATTTTTAAATAGTGGAGCTGTGACGGAATTGAAAATCTGGAACCAGCAGAATGTTGAGATAGATCCCTGCTGAGTCACATGACATAGAGGGGAGGGGGCCTTTTGGCTGGAGCACTCCCTGAGTGACAGAAAAATGACCTAACGGACAGTTGGGTGAAGCAGTTGGAGAGTTGGACAGAGAAGTTAGCAGGAGCAGTCGGCTAACCGAGCTTTGAGAGAACAGCCTGTTAACAGTTGATGTAAAGCACTGTGGCTGAAGAGCACTCTGCACTGATTCCTCTGATATACCGAGGAGGGTAAAAGTATAAGACCTGAGTGGTCACAGACACCAGAAACACTGCTCCACAGGGACTTATGAAGTGGCTGAGTCAAGGCTAGAGTGTCTGGAGAGAGGAGTCTGGACGGCTGGTTAGATGACCAGTTAGACACAAAGGGGCCAGACAAATAAAAGCCAAAAATTAACTACTAAAGGAGTGACTGGAGAGTGAGATCTGAGTTGTGTGGTGTGAACTAAGGAACATCTAGGTACTGAACCAAGAGTGAAAAGCAGACAACCTAAGCCAAGGTAAAGTGATTTGTTTATTCAACAAAGTATCAGAACATCCTGTGTAAATATATCCCATCCCCCTGTTGAGTTTTCTGTGCAACAATAAAGTAACTGTGCGTTTTGAATGTTACAAGTATTGGTGCCTGACTTTCTGGGGAGCCATATACTGTGCAGTAGTCTTCAAAGAAGACAGCCTGAAATAAACAAACCCCGAAGAGAATATGATACATTGGGGGTGTAGAGGACTGGTCAGGAAAAAATAAAATCAACTCTGACTAGGTTCGGACACGCAGACCCTCACAGAACTGGGAGCATAAAGGGGGTTCGTGTCATAGGAGCATTCAAAAATGGTATCTTACTGCAGCAGACCGAGGTGGTAAAATCTATTCTACAGCCTCCTTCTGCTCCATAGACAGACCAGGGAGCTGGTCAGTTGTTTTCTTTTCTCTGAGTAATCTGTTGTTGAGTTGACGTTTTAATTGGTTTTATCACTCTATTTATTGCATTTATTCATTTGTATTGTATTTGTATCCAATGCTCCCTCTCAGCTGTGGAGTCTTGTGAGCAAAAATTCTCCTTTATGAGCTACTGGCATTACAGTTGTGAGTGAGCAATTTGGCTACTGCGTAAATTAGTTTACTCTGGAGCCATCCTTCCTGAGCTAAGACAAAAAGGTGTGAGCTGGAGGCTAAAAAACTATGAGCTAGCTCACACTAATTCAGCTTAGAGGGAACACTGTATCTATTGTATTTTAGATGTTGCAAGCTGCCCTGAGTCCCCTGTGGGGAGAGGGTGCGGGGTGGTACATAAATAAATAGGCTGCTGACGTTCTGTCCCAAAGTGCTGCCCAAAGCAGAAGTCCCACCCTTCCCTGTCCTCATCTATTTATTTTAAAAATTGTTTGCTTCCCTTCTGCCACTCTTGCCTCCCTGTGAGACCTACAGCTAGGCGATTAGATTCGAATCTGGGTTTTCCACAACCAAATCTAACATGCCAGGGTGCCAAAAAGCGGGGTGGAGGGGAAGGGGGAACGGGGCCTTGCATAACATTGTCCTACTATGCTAGGAAAAGCCTGTTGATCTTTCCAAGTTTCGACTGCTCATTTTCCCTCCCCAGAAAACAATTTGTTCTGTGTTTTCCTTTCAGGGGTTAATGCTGGAGAAGCCCATGTGGGAGGGAGGGAAGGCTGGGGCTGAACAGGTGTTGAGGTTAAGTACCTTATTAGGTGTCAGGATAACAGATCCGCTGCCTAAAATAAACACTTCTGCTGAATAATGAAAGCAGACGGGCCTCAGTGTGAGCCTATCCATCATGGCCCTGATCCAGCTGTGAGGAGAGACTCCTTTACCAGCTATAAACTGGCAAGATGTTAAGGTGCCAGCTCTTGCAGCTGGAACTTTACAGCAGTTATCTAGACAGAACAACAGGGCAGATGTGTGTGCACACGCGCGCACATGTGTGTGTGTGTGTTTGAGAGGTGCGTGCCGCGCAGAAGGTGGGGCTGGCCTGATATTTTGGGAGAAGGAATAGCTCCCAGTGATTTATTAATGGAGCAGAGTGGGAAAAACAGCATCTTTGCCTGCAATTATTCACCTTCATGATGTGCCTTCCGGGAAGGCACAGATGTGCCCAGCTGTGGGAGGAAGGCAGGAAGTTTCTAGTTACCAACTGCCAGTAAATTTGGGGAGGAAACCAGAGACTCAAGTCCATGTCTGATAAAACAAAATTGAGGAGGGGGGGGGGGAAGCTGGAGAGGTGATATTCCAGGAGGGTTTGAAACATTTATTCCAGCATCTATCCTAGAGAAGGGGAAAGTAATAGGCTTACTAAATGAAA
>NW_015173674.1:1463636-1508266 GCF_001447785.1 Gekko japonicus
TTATAGTTTCGCAAAGTGGAGCAAACCTTCCTCTGCCAGCCCCCTTCCTCATGGGAAGGAAAGGCGCTCCATGAAAGTCTGAGGGTGGCTTGGAGATTGTGCATGGCTTTAAAGTAAAATGCAGCTGCCTGGCTACCGTGTAGCCAGCCTGTAAACAATGGAAGGTCCAGGGATGGGAGAAAGAGGGCCAAGGAGGGCCCTGAAGACAGCAGTGAGAGTCAGTGTGGTGCGGCACTTGGGACTAAAATCTGGCAAACCCGGGTTCAAATCCTCACCCTGCCTGCACGGGTAACCTTGGGCCAATCATTCTCCCTCAGCGTAACCTGCCTCAGAAGATTCTTGAAAGATTAAAATAAAGGAAGGGAGGAGAATGTGTGCTGTCTTGAGGTCACTGGACAGGATAAAATATATTTAATAGATCAATAAGGGGCATGAGTAAGTCCTGGTTTGAGGACAGCTAGAGAGACTCACGACTCAGACAGATTTAGGAACAGCAGATGGAAATACATAACAACCCCATTTGTTTTGCACTCAGATGGGCCTACACTGATTTAAGCTGCAGTGAAACAATTCAATGCAAATAGAAAAATCATCCACCTCACAGAAATCTGTTGAGAATGTACAAGACCAGGCATGTGGGAAAATGCTACATACGTGATTTGAGAACAATTACTCAATTTTTCTAATTGCCACAAAAATGCGGCTGTCTTGTCTTGTGGGAATAGTCACCATTTCAGCAGCACAGCCACCGCCCAGCTGGTGGCCACAGATGGCCCCTCGTGACCCTGCTTTGCTTACCTCGGCTGTTGGCACTCCCTCAGGAGGGCGGCACTGCAGAAGCACTTCCTGATCCAGGGGAACCTCTTTCCCAAGGGGCTCCTGGTCAAAGTTCTTCCTCAGGTCTTTTTTTTTTTAAGAAAGGAAGGAAGAAAGAAAGTACCGAGCATTAGCTGTGGAGTAACTGGAGTAGCTGAAGGGGAGCTAGATGTCAGGACTTCATTGTCAAGTTACAAGGTATTCCATGCCCAGATTTCCCCCCCCTCCACAAGCCATAAAAGTACCGCCATACTGGATCAGTCCACTGCTCTGCTTCTCACAGCACCTGACTCTCATGCAAATCCTCAGGACTAAATTCTGCATCCCACGTCACTTACCTTCCCAGGGCTCTCGTCGCCCATTCTCCACTTTGGGGTCAGGAGGCAATTTTCTTCCAGGCCAGATTGGCCAGGGATCCTGGAGGTTTTCTGCCTTCCTCTGGGCACAGAGCAGGGGTCACTGGGGGGGAGGGTGGAGGGTGGAAGGTAGTTGTGAATTTCGCGTCTTGTGCAGGAGCGAAGGCCTGGCTGTGGGAAGAGCGCAATGTCTGGCAATACATGCCTAGCTAATTTCTTCCCCGGACCTAAGAATGAAAGCAGTGACTGAATTCTTGAACCTTCCTTTCTGGCATTAAGAGTGTGGAAGGAAGATGGGTTTCCCTCCAAAATGAGATGAGGCCCCTATGAATGCTGTTTGGACACAACGTAGAGACAGAACAGTGCAGAGATTTCACTGTCTGAGAGGTGTTTGATTCATGAAAGGAAGCCCCCACTGTGCCTCACTGCAATCCCACTTTATTGTTGTAGGTAAATGCCTCCCTACCTTTTCTCCATAATTTAATGTATGCTATATGAATGATTTCTAGAGCACCCTGAAGGAACAGAGCTAAAGGTGGGGCTTTATCAGTGGGAAGGGATAACATAGAAGGTTACTGGCATGGGACTTGCGGATTAAGTCAAGGGCCTTCTCCCTTTCCCCCCATTCTTCAAGCACTTACTTTCAAGGAAGTCCCTAGCACTTGTGGTTGAGCATCTGTTTGCATGAGTACAAGATGTATCAACACTGAGAAGCCAAAAGAGTGCCAGAGTCAGGGAGGGTCTTGGATCCCTTTTCACTCCCTTTTGACAGCTCATTCTGTAGGATGGCTGTCCTTGGTTTCCCTGCCCTTGGGAACTCTACTCTCCAGCCTTCTCTTGTGTTTGCATCTCAGAATCTTTCCCACAATACTGGGAATGGTGTATGTCAATACAGAAAATGAATATCCTCACCTATGGGCACATAAGACAGTATTAAGCGCCTTAGAAAGAAATGTGACATCCGTTTTGCACCAATATGAAATCAGAACCGGTGCGCTTACGAAAGGTCAGATGAACAAACAAATCCTCAAATTCACCAGTAGGTGGCTCTATACGCCACAGGAAATGCTATCGAGCAATTTTTTTGCCAACATGTTCCACAGAAAATAAATGAGGGTCAAAAGAAATTATTTTCGAGGATGATTATGATGATGACAGTCATGACAATTTGCTATCTTGTTTCATGAGATGGGCTCGACACTGATTAAATCTATCATGGTGTTATCTGTCGGAACACAGTGTGTTCACTAGCTAATGTCCCTTGAACTAATGATTACAACATAATGCAAGTATAAAAATGCTTTCTACACAAATGTGCTAACCCTGTTTACATATGTAGCTGCATTTCCATTTATTTGACAGTACAACCCTCCATCTCAGTGAGAAAGGCAGACTGTAAATAATGTAAATGAAAATAAATTTAACAGTGAGGGATATCATGCCAAAATAAATCTGTTTCTTAAAATACGCACTTTGTAATATAGGATCAAGATTTGCATATCCTCAAAGGTGCTGTTTGCAATTACTGTGCTTTTGGAGTTACATGACCAAAAAGTCAGCTTGATCATCTGCTATATCCTTTGGAGACAACTTTCTCTTACTTAAGTGTCACAGCAAACTTCTTAATTAACAGAAAATGGATTAACTGGTGAAAACTGAATGCTATGCAGACAACCAAGAGTTTAATTTAGGTACCCCACAGCCCTTCAGACCACATGCAATGATGCATCAAGAGTGCCTATCAATGCGTTCCTGAAGATGCTTCCTTGGAAGTAACCTCCACCGGATAGACTTGAGTAGGATTCCTTTCTCTTAAGGTTGCCAGCTCTGGATTCAGCTATCGCTGGAGATTTTTTGGGGGGGAGGGAAGACTGAGGAGGGTGGGGTTTGGGGAGGGAAGGGTCTTCAGTGAGGTATAATGCCACAGAATTCACCTTCCAAAGCAGCCATTTTCTCCAGGTGAAATTATCTCTGTCACATAGAGATCAGTTATAATCCCAGGAGATCTCCAGCTACCACCTGGACGTCGGTAACCCTACTGTCTCTGGATGACTCACTAGTTCATTGCACTGGCTCAATTTACATGTATTTCTCCTCAAGATGCATGATTTACCTGTGGGGTTTTCTACCACTGAGATGTAGCACTCACCAACAGTTTAGATGCCAAAACAATTAAATTCATAGAAGACAGACCCATCAACAACTATTAGCAATGATAGCTAAATGGAATCTATAAGCCCAAAGGAAACATACATTTGAGCACCGGATGCTGGGGAGAAACAACAGCGAAAGGCCAGCGTGTGAGCTTCCCAGAGGTATCTGGCTGGCTATTATTAGAAACGGAGGAATGCTGGACGAAATGGACCCTGTGTGGCGATTCTTATGTCCTTTTCTTAAATGTTTCAAGGCTCAGACTCTGACTTAAGTTGCTCAGGATGCCACCAATGTTCCCTCTAAGCTGTGGAGTCCTGTGAGCAAAAATCCTACTTTGTGAGCTCCTGGCATTAAAATTGTGAGCGAGCCATTTGGCTACTGCATAAATTAGTTTGCTCTGGAGCCATCTTTCCTGAGCTAAGACAAAAATCTATGAGCTGGAGGCTAAAAAACTGTGAGCTAGCTCACACTAACTCAGCTTAGAGGGAACACTGGATGCCACCCTAAGCTAAAGTACATACTGCTAAGTCCACTGAAGTCTATGTGCTTAGAAGGTTGTGGACTCTGCTTGGGAGGGCACTGGATGAATTGTTTGACCGGCCGTGTAGAAGAATATGTGCTGGAACAAGTGGAAGGTAGCGATGGGAACTGCTGAACACGAGACAGAAGCTTTTTAAGGCCAAACCATACATTACATGCAGAGGTAGTGACTTTCCCTAAATACATATATTAGGGTTTCCAGTGCCCAGGTCCCAGCAGGGGTTCCCCTGTTTTGGGGGGCTTCTGCCTGCCACCAGCCAGCTGGCTGGTGGGGGGAGCCCTGACCCCAAACAGCAATGTTGCTGCCCGATGTCCCTGACATGATGTTCCCAATATGATGATGTTGTCCAGAAGTGATGTCATCACACTGGGGATGTTGCACAGTGACGCTCTGGTTGGAGGGCAAAACTCTATGGTTTGAAGCTGGTTTTACCATAGAGTTTTGCCCCAAAACCAAAGCATAGCCACATGACGTCCCTGACATGATGACATCACTTCTGGGTGATGTCATCATGTTGGGGACATCCTGGAATGCCCCCCAAATCCCTCCGCTGGTGCGACAAGGAGACCGGGCAATCCTATATTAAAATGAAAGCAGCCTTGGGAGACTGCCATCAGGAGCAGAGCAATGGCAGGCTGGAAAAGGGTCCTTAATCCTTTCCCCGCTGGCCACCTTTTCTCTCATAATCATTCCAGCACGAGGGCATCAATTTTGATTGGGAAAATCTACATGTGGGATAAAGGGTTAAGAGCTCCCTGCCTCCACGCTACTGTACCAATTAGACACACAGCTTCCCCACGGCTGTTTTTATTATGAAACGGAAAAAAAGGGGGGGGAAACGTTACTTTTCCTACCATTCTATGTATCCAGCTCATTCCTTAATCTTACTCCCATTCTGATCCATTTAGACTCACAGTTTAGAAGAAAAAAAAACAGAATATGAGTGTGCTGAAAGCGTACATGAAACAATAGCTGTCAGTAGAGTTGGTTTTGACTACAGGGAATACTTGTTCTACACCACAGTCCCATAGATAATTTTGGACGTGATAGGTGTACTGATAATGCCACCCGAACATTAGTTTGTAATTGTTCTGTATGTGAACTCCTCAGCACAGGGAAATAGCAGCACTCCCGGCTGAATGGGATTTAGAAGCACACCTTAAGAGTGCTCGAGAATGTTAAATTAAATTTGGCTCGGACACTGGGGATGAAAGGAAGAGGCACCAGAGGCCTGAGAACATTCAGCTAATATTCAAGCCTTCTCCTCCAAAGAGAGAGCTTAACCTATTGATACACAACACAACCACAGTTATGGTAAGGGGATTTTGGAGCTTTTTATATCACGAGGACAGGCACTCAGAATCTCAGATGGCTGCCTTGGGAGCTGTGGTGGAAGTCAGCTGTTAACAAGATGGTGAGGGGTATCAGTAAAAATAATGGCCAAAATTGATCTCCCATTTTCTGCTTCACCCCCACCCCAACAGACAGTAACAATTAAAAAACCCCTTTTTTATATAAGTTCCTGTGATGGACAGGAGGCTGTTCTGCCCCTGAGAGGTAAAACAGCCACTCAGCTGATTTGATACCTGAGCCTATGGGACTACTGCTCCAGCATCCAATCTCCTGGGGGGGCGGGATGGAGGGGGAGGGAATAACCCCCCCCCAGGAGCTGAGCGTCCAGGGCTGCCGGAGGGAAAGTGCAGAAAGAGAAACAGGAAGCAAGGGAGGAGGCAACTGCATGTGTAGCTCTGCCTACTAGTGCGGCAGAATGGCTTAACTCTACCTCTAGGAGAGGACGGAGTTATAAGGCCTGTCTCTGGTGATAAGCAGGCTGGGCAGCTACACGCTTTATCAATTTTATCAATTTGCGATTTTATTGGATTTTAATGAATTTTATGCCCCTGTAAGCCGCCCTGAGCCCGCTTGCGGGGTAGGGCGGGGTAGAAATACCTGAATAAATAAATAAATAAATAAATTTAAGGAGAACTCACCACATAACTTGTACATAAATAAATCTTTGTTGTTTTATTCAAACCTCCTCCGTCAGTGACCTCTGCACTCTTCATGCTCGATATAAAAGTTCCCTCACGGCACCGAACCCAAAGCCTTTACGCCTGCTGCCCTAAGAACATCTTGTAACTGAGGGGAAGGATAAGACCACAGAAAACGAACAGGGTGCCCGGATTCCTCAGAGAGGCAGTGGGGGTTCCCTTGGCCTCAAGAAAGGGCCTGTCACAGTTACTTTCACCTCTGCTCAGGAGCAATGCACTAAAGTGTGAGGGAGGTGAGATTCAGATTTAAATAAACATATATAATCAGCAGCATCTCAGAAACCAACAAGATTTTCAGGGTATAAGCTGCCAAGAGTCAAAGAGTAGGAATGGGGACCTACCCTCTGAAACAACATAGACTCATACGGCCCTTCCTTATACAAAGTCATACCATTGGTCTATTAGCTCCATATTGTCTTCTTAGATTACCATCAGCTTGCCAGGGCAGAGCGAAACACCCTTCCCAACTACCAAATATCTTTTCACTGGAGATACTGAGGACTAAATACATGACCTTTCCTTTTTTTTTTTTTAGAAAAAGAAAAGTAGTCACATATAGAATGAAACATTATGGACATGCTGATAATGTCATAACATGATCTGCAGGGCCAGCCCAAGGTTGTCCTGTGCTCTAGGCGAGCGCAGATGCCAACCTCCCGGCGGGGCCTGGAGATGCGCTCTCGGCGGCGGGGGGGGGAGGAGGAAAGTGGGCTGTGTGTGTGTGGGGAGTCTGGGTCGAGAAAGGCGGCGACGGAGACGGCGACAGCGGCGACAGCAGCGGCAGCGGGCGGGGAGGAGGAGAGCCTGGCACGCAGGGTGGGGGCACCGCTGGCGGCTCCGCGGCAACCCCCGCCGCCCGCACCCCCCCAGCCTGCTTTCTTGTGCAAGGAGGGGGGAGGAAGAGGACAGCCGGGCAGGAGAGGCTGAGAAGGGCAGCGGGGGAAGCAGGGGGCGGGGAGGAAAGCACCACGCGTCCTCCTCCTACAGCCAGGCAGCAGAGCTCCTCCCAGCCCCGCTCCTCCCAGCTGCTGGCCAGGCGTTGGCGCCCCTGCCTCTCCTCCCGCACCCTACCGGCCGGCTCGCGCTCTAGGCGAGCGCCTAGTTCGCCTAGCGGGCGAGCCAGCCATGGGGAAGGGACTACAACTAAGGATAAAGGAAAGTAAAGCACACTAAACTAAAACCCCAAGAGGATGAGATCTTTTTACTGTTAGTAAAAATGTTAGTACAATTAGTTTTAATATCACAATATACTTGTAGAGTTCTTGCTTATAACAATTCGCTATTTATATGTTATTTTGTTCGTTGTT
Source organism: Gekko japonicus (assembly GCF_001447785.1). Taxonomy (NCBI): domain Eukaryota; kingdom Metazoa; phylum Chordata; class Lepidosauria; order Squamata; family Gekkonidae; genus Gekko; species Gekko japonicus. Next base: position 1,470,862 of record NW_015173674.1, read on the forward strand.
AGGAGAGAAGTCTCTGATCATCTTCTTATTCTTCGCTTCAAAAGGCCATTTTCCAAGTCCTTCTGCCTTTACTTCGGCTTTCTGTCTCTAAAATTGTATACCACTCTGGCAGGTCCAGCACCCTTTTCTGCCGCAGAATCCTCATCCGTTCCCGAGGTAGCAGAGTCACTAGACTTCGTTTCTTCCTCTTTGAACTCTTCGTCTGTCCCCAGCTGACGTCTCAAAAATTCTTTAGCTTTAAAAGTGGAGCCTATCTTCTCTCTTCTATCGTTGATCTTAAAGATGACACCCTCTGGAACCACCCACCTGTACGATATCCCAATAGTTTGAAGAAAAGAAATTAAGTCCTTATAATTTTTCCTCTTTTGTCTAATTTCAAATGAAATGTCCTTTAAGGTTTTGATAGTTACATTTCCCATTTTCAGTGGAGTTGCTGAAGTTGCTTTTAAAATGGCATCTCTGGTTTGTCTTCTTAAAAACCTAACCACTATTTCTCCAGGTAGGTTATTTTTTTAAATGTAATTGGAGTATGCCCTATAGACTGACTCCATTTTGTTTACCAGTTCATCCACTGTTAAATCTACTACTGGAGCGATGATCTCACCAAGCACCCTCTTCAAGTCTTGATGATCCATTTCAGGAACCCCCTAAAACCTGAGAATCATGTTAGCTTTTTCCATCTGTAGCTGCAAAACTCGATTCTCTTGGCAATTCTGCTTCGTTTCCACCTCTCCCAACCTTTTCTTCAACTTCTTGCTTGTGGTGTCTATCTCTTTAATTTTTTCATTTGCCTGCTCCACTTTTTTCTCTGTTTCATTCAGCTGAAGCTGCTGTGCTGCAAAGTTTTTATTCATTACAGTCAATTGCTGGTTAATACCATCGAGTTGCTGCATCACCGGCTTGAGTATATCCACCAGGAGATTGAGGACATCTGCTCCCTCTTCCGGTCTCGGACTCTGACTGCCTGGCTTCGTTTTAAACTTTCTCTGCTGGGCCGCCATCTTTCCCTTTTTGTTTACAGTTTCTACCGCTTCCACACAACTCGGAAAACTCGCCAGACAACTTCGCGATTCAGATAAGTCTCTCAAAACACTTTCGGTTTACTTCCTCCCCTCTCCCCCTTCGTGTCCGTTAGCCGCTCATTCACATAAGAGGTGTCCCTCTTTGCAATCTCTGTTTTCAACCGTGGGGGGGGGGGAGAATCACTTTTCAAACTACTCCATTTTATTCAGAACTCACGTTATTGTCGGTCAGTTTCTCTGACCACGCTCAGTTTTACGCCATTCCGCTCGATCTCCGGCACTTGTCCCGATCACTCCAGCTTATGCCCGAAGGCCACTCAGCGACTGGACCATCGGGGCGGAGGGGAGCCTCAATTTTCCGGCATTATACCATCGAAGAGGCTACCCCTCAAAAGCCCCCTGGCTTGGAGCCTATCACAAAGGCTCCTGGGGGGGGGTGTTACTTGAGGTGGCACCCCTCCAGGCCGCTGGCATGCAAACCGCCCTTCCCTGTCTTGGGAAGAGCATCCGCCATCGCTGTTCCATAGACTGGAAGAATACATGACCTTTCCCACGCAAAGGCTGGTGCTCTGCCACTGAGCCAAGGCCCCTCCCAGGCAACAGAAAAGATAGTTCATCTAATCATTACCAATCTAAGCAGGGTGACTGAAGCCAACATTCTTAGCTAAGTTACGATTAGACAAGCGACTTTTCATCTTCAGTAAAAGCTCACTAAGCAACATTCAAGATCAAGTAAGATCGAGTAAGGGTGTTCCCACCCCCTTCTCTTTCTCACACACACACACACAGGATGAAGAGTTCACATGATGGTATGCAAATATAAACTAGTTCCAGTGTGGTCAAACTTGGTACCCCTGCCTCCTAGTGGAAAGTGGCCAAGACTGGAGTGAGGGTAGGATTGCCAGATCCAGGTTAGGAAACTCTTGGATATTTGTGAGTGGAGCCTGGGGAGGGCAGGGACCTCAGCGGGGTACAATGCCACAGAGTCCACCCTCCAAAGCATCCATTTTCTCCAGGGGAACTGATATCTGTAGTCTGGAGACGAGCTGTGATTCCGGGGGAACCCCAGTTCCTAGTTGGAGGCTGGCATTCTCCACCCCACCCCCCGCAGGCACACAGATGCTGCCTAAATACAAAGCATGGGTTTTAAAAGGGCCCAGTTGACAGATGACACATGCATTCAAGACTTACATGCTATCCGGACATAAGCCCTCCGGCTTTTGGTGGTCCCAGCAGAGCTCCATGCCACACACTGACACCAGTAGTCTTCCAAGCCAAAGAGTTCCTCCACCTGCTGCCGAGAGACTTCGATCTGGACTTCTTTTACAAGGAGCCCTGGAAACAGAAAACACACACACACACAAATGGTTATAGAGTCAGGTGGGTAGCCATGCTGGTCTGATGTAGTAGAACAAAGTTTGAGTCCAGGGGGGCACCTTTAAGACCAACAAAGTTTTATTCAAGGTATAAGCTTTTGTGTGCATGCACTTCTTCAGATACAATGAAATGGAAGTTACCAGTCCATACGTATAGGTAGAGGGTGAGCGGTAAATTAGCATACAACATAATGAAGATGTTAACTCATTCAAGGACCAAACAGGAATAACAATCTTAGTTTATATGGTTACCATTTGTTTGGGTTTAATTGGAGGGGGGGACATAGGGTCTGTTCAGACGGTTCTTTAGAGCCACGCCAGGCATGAGTGCCTGGAAGATTTAAAGGTAATGTCCAGACACAAACATCTGGGAAACATCCCTGTTCCGTGGGCATCCCATTTTGCCACGCTTAGGTGATGTACTTAAAAGAGACCACTTTAAATCTGGAGTTTTTGGGTCCCGACGGGACAACTGTGGACTTTCACCTGTCTGATTGTTCCACCAGTGCGCAATCCTCCAGCTGGGGTGGTCTGATTAGACCATCCTGAGCGGGCACGATTTTAAAAAAATCACTACTCAATATGCACTTAAACACATTTTAAAATGAAGCTGCGGAACCCAGATCCAGCGCCGCGAACACTTCAAATTTTTGAATGACCTGTGAGTTTAAGGACAATCGGTTAATGGGATGGGAGCTGGAGGGAGGATGGATCTTTTGACATGCAAAATAGTCCCTCCAGTCCCTCTCAATGGCAAGGGGGATGGCCGGGACTAATTCAGTCCAGCCCTGCAAGCGTGGGTCAGAACAGAAAATGAAAGAAGAATTTGGTCATGCTTGGGCTGTCCTGTTGGTCAGAATCATGGCTACGCCATCCCTCATGTGGTGCTTTAAACATTTGATTCCATGCACGCACGGATCTACAAAGACGTGCGATCACGCCTATGCGCATGTGCAAAAAGTTTTTTAAAAAACAACCACTGCACGTGCCTCCTTCAGTGGACACTGTCTAGACAATCCACGGTGGAAGCAGCGCACGGTAAGACAATCCACGGTGGAAGCAGCGCACGGTAATCGGGATCAAATTTGAGCCAGCATACTGGTGGGATTAGCTGCCCATCTGAACGTACCCGTAGTGAAATAAATAAATATGTCAAAATTGGAGGCTGATGGGCAGATGCATCCTTAATTGTGGAATGCTGAGTGTAATTAACAGAGACCCTGCCATTTATACTCCATCCTCCTTTCAAGCATGGAGGTGACCTTACAGCATTCTCTTCTTTGAATTGGGGTGATTGGCTGTGTAGAGTATCTCCCCTGTCCCCAGACCCGAGAAATACATTCCAAATCACATTACATTCTAGCTAGTATGGACTGGTAATTTCCCTTTCCCTGTATCGGAAGAAGTATGCATGCACACGAAAGCTTATACCTTGAATAAAACTTTGTTGATCTTAAAGGTGCCTCTGGATCCAAACTTTGTTCTACAAAATGGTTACAGGGTAATCCAGGAGTGTTCGGTACATATGAAATGAAGCTTGTACCGAAGTGGAAAAAGCAGCTCCACAGCAAAAGAAAGACTGAAGGGAAAAAATTGTGACTTTGTGCAAGGGAAATCAGGCCCAACAGTGCAGAGCATTCATGACTTCACACTACAGAGCTCATTGCTATCTAAAGAAAGCGCCTCCCAGTCTAGCTGGTTTGTGTTAACTGAACTTCATTTTATCATTTGATTGAGCTCAGCCAAGCAAATTCCATCTCCCAGGGCATAATGCCCTCATTTGAACTCATGCCAAGTCTTTGTGGTGCCACGATGGGGGCCACAAGAACAGAGGCACTTATTCGGAGGCTCAGCAGTAGAGTATCCCATGGACTGGAAGCAGAACTGCTCTGATCTCCCCAGTTGCTTTGGAAAGACGTTTGCCCAAAGGCATGAAAAGCAAGCTGAGGAAGGGAAATGACCATGTCTTTCCAAGAGAAGTCACACAACTTTATGACATTCCTCGGAAACAGACACCCTTCATGGTTTTGCACCTCTTAAAACCCCTTGTCATCTAAACATAAGAGGCAGATGCCAATCTTTGTTGTGGCCAGGTCACAGTTGGTTCATCAACTCAACTGAACAATGCTACTCATGTGCCTTCATCAAACAGCCCATCACATCATTCAGAAATGCAGCAGATGAAACTTTTATTTGCACAGCGACAAAGTGATGATAACAGCTTCACCTAACACATGTCAGCCTGTCAGTGGTAAAACACATGTCTTACATACAGAAACAGAAGATCCTGGTTTCGATACTTGGTATCTTTGGTTTAAAAAGGTTTCAGGCAGGGTTCTGGGAATGAATCTTGGCCCTCTTGGATAACTGCTGCCAATTAAATGAAAGAGTAATGGGTTAGCTGGCCCAATGGCATGAAAAGTATCAGGCACATGAAACCATTGGTCATAAATACATGAAGGTAGGGTTGCCAGCTCTGCATTGAGAAATGCCTGGAGATTTTTTTAAAACAATTTTTATTTAGGATATATTCACTCAAAATCAACATTTATAATACAGTTTTTATCCTACCCTCCTCCCTCCCCCCCCCGCATGGCTTCCCACAGTGCTACAACCTCCTGCAAAATTCTTAAATTCCTTCTTCCTTCCCTTTAAGTTCAATAGGTAACTAATCTCTTCATATATAAATTTCTCTATTTCTTATTCCATATTGTTAAACTTTAACACTCAATAATTATTAAAGCAAAATAAGTTGTCTCTTACATTCCAATTCTTCTCTAAACTTCCTGTCCGTCTCTTACCACTCTTCCTCCGACGAGGTCTGATTGCACCAATTGTTTAAGTTCTATGCGCTTATCTGGACTGCCTTAGTTTTGCTCCTTGCACTCTTCTTTAAGCTCTTAAATTTATTTTTAAAAGTTCAGTCCTCCTCGAAATGTTGGACGCGAAAACTCTATGATTTTTTAATGTAGAGTAGGCCTTTCTTGCCCACTTCCTGTTGTTCTCAAAATTGCATCCCTGTATCTTCCTGTGCACCGCTTTTCTTGTCCCCCGTCGTTTCCAGACCGTCTGTTCCTTTCTCCAAGTTTTATCTAGGCAGAAACTCTTCTGGCTCCCACGTCACTTCCGCTCTCTAATATTCAGACTCTCACGATTTTAAACGTGGGTTTCTAGTTGTTATCTTCCCAGCCACCGCAGGAATGTAAAACAAAGTTCTACTTTTCATTTTTTCTCCTTTTCTATTAACTTTAAAGCATTTTACTTTGCTCAGTCTTTGTTTAAAGTCATTAAAGACTTATCTGGCTCTCTCCATCCGAGGTTTCAAGGTTCTCCCGGTAAGTTAGAATTGTTACCTTGTTTGTTTACTTTGGTCTTCGCACTGTCTCCTTCAATCCAAATTAAATCCCCTTAGTCCAAGAGATCGGGAAATAGCAACTTTAAGCTGAATTCTCAGCTCGGTGAGCTCCTTTAGTGCTGAATGCAACGCCCGCTCCGAGAGAGGGGATCAAAGTGCAAAACAAGTCTCCTCCGAGGCTTGATTGCACCAATCTCACCTCTCTCTTGGGTCTTGGATGCTTGCCAGACTCTCCCCCTCGCTGGGGAAGGTTGCGTTGGGCTGATTTATAGCCCAAACTGTCAGAAGGAGCCCCTATCCACCCTGCACGATTGCAAGATGCGTCAAATCGCCATTTTCCCCCGACCGGAAGCCGAGAAATACCTGGAGATTTTTGGGGTGGAGCCTGGGAGGGGTGGGGTTTGAGGAATGGAGGGACCTCAGCAGGGTAGAATGCCACAGAGTCCACCTTCCAAAGCCACTATTTTCTCCAGCCATAATCTTGGTAGTCTGAAGATCAATTGTAATTGCAGGTACCACCTGGAAGTTGGCAACCCAAAGCTATCAGTCTATCAAGGTCAGTATTGTCTACTCTGACCAGCAGGAGCTCTCCAGGAGCTCAGACTTTCACATCACCTTTTACATGGCCCTTTTAACTGGAGATATCAGGGACTGAACCTGGGACCCTCTGTGTGCAAAGCAGATGCTCCACCAGTGAGCCATGGCCCCTCCCCAACTTCATATATTCTCTGAGGATAACTTGGCAAACTCATCAGAAAGGAGAACAGGATTTCTGTACCTTTAGCAGCGAATTTCACCAACTTCTCAGCCCTCCATGCAACAAAATAAATTTGCATAGCCTATTGAGCGAGCAGAGGCGTGACCTAACCAGTTTCTGGATGACTTCCCCCCACTGAAGGAGAAGGCTTCTTTTAAAAATCCTATTTCTACTAAGTCTCTTCAACTGCGCTTGACCCAGGAGCCAGAAGAAACTGGTGAGAGAAAAGCCAACATTTTGGAAGACTCACTGTGCCTTTAAATGGCCTCGTCTTCACCTCAGGCAGCTCTTCTTCAGACACTACGGCAGAGTGCCATTTTAGTTTTTTTTTTTAACACAGGAATGAGTCTTGAAGGTATTTTTATGGACTGGGAAAAGATACAATTGTGAGAAGACGTTGGAAGTAAAAAATAGGAGTGGCGTCTTAGTCCCTTAACATGAGAGGATGAGAAGAGGCAGCCCCAGAAAGCAAGCAGCAAATGAAAGGAGGTGAGAATTTTAGACCTTACGAGGAGAGCAGGGTGGCAGGCCCAGCAACACTGATATTTAGGTTAAACAGGCAACTCCTCAAGTGATAAGAGAGGCTATTTTGGGTCAAATGGACTTTCCCCTGTAGCAGAGCAATCTACAGCCACCCAACAGTGAGAGCTCTGACAGAGCCAATAACTACATGCAGCGCTTTCTACCAAAGTGCTGCTATTACTGTAGACTAGACCTTGCCCCATTACACCTTCTGTTTTAGTGCAACCTTAATCGCTTTGCTGTCACATTAAAAATCACAGTCTCAGTTCAGTAAGGCACATAAGCATGTGCTTTAATCTTACTGCATTGATATAGTAAAACCTCACTGCCAATTGTCTGCAAATGAAGAATGAAGCGAGTTGGGTGGCAGTTAAAGCAACTGTTTCCTTCGCCTTCCCCATTATGTCAACTGTCTCATTTGGGAAGGGGGGAATCCCAGTGTCATTAAACTAAAAGGCCTGAGGATGTTTGTGCCCTCAATAAAGATGGCGGCAGCTTTAATGAATATGGTGGATAAGGGGTTTGACTCCAGTAACTCTGCTCTAGAAGTTGCAGCTAGTGCAGAATGCAGCAGCAAGGGTGTTGACGGAGACGTCTGTGAGGGCTCGTATCCACCTGGTGCTACGTGAACTGCACTGGCTGTCTATTGAATTCTGGATCCATTTCAAAGTGCTGGTGCTTACCTTTAAAGCCCTATATGGCCAGGGGCCAGCATACGTATGAGACCGCCTCTTCCCAGATGAGCCCCGGAAGGCACTGAGGTCCACAAATCAACATCTGTTAGTGGTCCCTGGCCCCAGGGACGTCTGACTGGCCTTTCTCAGCCCTGGCCCCTGTCTGGTGGAATGAGCTTCTGTATGAGATCAGGGCCCTGCGGAACGTACTGCAATTCCGCAGGGCCTACAAGACAGAGCTCTTCCGCTGGGAATTTGGTTGAGGCAGCAGATGTCCCCCTCCCCCCCCAGCTTCTGTGGGCCAGGTTTTCTGGCCAATTGTCCACCAGTGGCCTGATCTTGATTGGTCATCTGATTACCTCTATGTTTACACAGTATTTTACGATATTTTATGTGTAAATTGTTATTTTAATAGTATTTTAATTGTATTATTTAACTGCTGTACACCACCCTGAGCCCATTTGGGGAGGGCGGTATATAAATCTAATAAAATAAATAAATAAACAGTTGTCATTTCAAATTACTTTATGTGGGGTCTACGCTGACCTGGATAGCCTAGGCTAGCCCGATCTCATCAGATCTTGGAAGTCGGCCTTGGCTAGTATTTGGAATGGAGACCTCCAAGGAATACCAGGGTTGTGACCAGTGTTCCCTCTAAACTGAGTTAGTGTGAGCTAGCTCACAATTTGTCAGCCTCTGGCTCACACATTTTTGTCTTGGCTCAGGAAGGATGGCTCCAGAGCAAACTAAATTTATGCAGTAGCCAAATCGCTCACTTACAACTTTAATGCCAGTAGCTCACAAAGTAGAAATTTTGCTCACAAGACTCCACAGCTTAGAGGGAACATTGGTTGTGACCCAGAGGCAGGCAATGGCAAACCACCTCTGAAATATCTCTTGCTTTATAAATAAGTCTAGCTTGCCACATAGTGGTGCCTAATGCTAAAAGAGCTAAAACCTCTGGCTGCCAGACAATCTTAGGATCTCCTGGCTATTCTACACACAATGCATCATCATAATCAAAGTGGACTCTGGGAAGCTGCCATCTGATTAATAAGAACAGGTCTAAAAATCCCTGCCTCATCATACTTCAATGCATCCACTCAAATTCTAAACTAACAGGAGTGGTCCACTCTATGAGTAAATGTTTGGCCCACACAATGAAATTGCTGCTTACTTTCCAAGGCCTGACCAAAGACTTGCTGTGTCTAGAAACGGTTGGATTACAAACTGATTCTCTTATCTACACCTGTTCTGTTAATACTGCTGCATCTACAGGGCATACATAAACTATGAACTACAAGCGTAAATCAGCTTTATATTGCTGGCCTAATCTTCCCCTCAAAGAATCCTGGGAACCTCAAAGAATCTTCAGCAATTCCTTTCTCCCCCTTCACTGAACTATACTTTTCCACGGTCCCCCCGGTAAAAGGGAATGAAAGTAGCTAACATCTGTAATACTGTTTACCCTTGTCCATAGTATGCTTTTAAGTTTATCCTGTCTATAGTACGTCGTCATTTTCTTCTCGGACTCAGCAGTTAGTTGAGGTCTGAAGCAGAGAGTAGAAGCTCAATAACAAGGAGTAAACAGGTTGTTGGGAGAGGGAGAGGGACTGATAAAGTGGATTCTCATGGGAGGGAAATACAGAATGCACAAGTTAAGAATGAAGGCGTGGGAGGGAGACTAAGAGCAATAAACTCCTCCAGAACACCCAGAGTCAGTCTTCATCTTGAAGACAGGACACTTGTTTCTTTTTGGACAATGAATTGCCCTTTTGAACCACAATTGTACATCAGAAGTGATAAGTGTGTGTGTGTATTCTATGCCGAGTTCTTTGAGCAGGGTGCCATGGTTTCAGATAACAATGCCATCCGGTCAGAGATAAAAAGATACACAATTTCCTGAGTACTCCTTGAAATTAGCCCAGTGGTTCTTAACCTTTAACCCTCTACTGTCCAAGTGTGCAACATCATCCTCAAACACCCTCAAACACTCCAAGTCAAAAGTAAAAAACTAGGACATAAAAAACAGCACTTCAGAGAAGGCAACTTCATGCAAGTATATTTGTGATTTTTTTACACACAGACACACAAACATTCAATTGAGATTCTTCCATCAGCCAACTCCTTAATGTTAGGTGTGATGTTAGTAGAGATCTTGAGCCTCAAGTCTCTGCTGTCTAACACCGCAAATCCTGCTATTAGTCCTGAATGCCCCCAATACTTGTACATGGCCACCTGGGGTGTGTGAGAGAGGCATATCAGCATGTTCTGACTGGCACGAAGCCCTTGTTTCCCTCACTGCCCCCACTACATGCCTCCGCCTCACTCTTTTGCTCTCCTGCCTCTCGGAATCACTTCCTAACACATCTGGTCCCTTTAGCTGCTGTGACAGTAACACAGTCGGGATAGCAAGAATATGCGGCAAGTGGTCTTCGGGGAGAGCGTAGCCTCTTGCAAATCCATTTGATATTCATGCTGGCAACTTCTATCCTAATTAAATAATTTAGTCCTCGAAGGCACTTAATATGGACTTTTGCACAAGTTCAACAGTGCAGCATGGACTTATTTAATGGGAGCTTTAATTATAGTTATATATTCATTCTGGTTTTACTTTTTTTTAAAGAAGAACTGAGCCTACAAATGAGGGGGAGAGAGAAAGAAAGTTGTTGCCTGTTGGGAACTAGTTACATGTCTTGCAGGAATTTCTCACTAATGAAGACTCAAGGAGGCCCAATTCTTTCTATGGTTTATTCTTTAAAAAAATATCACAGCCAAAGACAGACATCTGCCTTCAATGATCCCTAACAGCAGGATTAACTGGATGTGTATCCTGACAAGAGACCAGATTTTGTAATCTATTTTTTTCAAGACAGATTCCAGTTTCTATTCCAGCTCTGATCTCCTAACTCTTGTTGACTTGAAGGTCAACTGCATGGATTCCTCTTGAAATCTTGTGAATACAGTCAGCTCAAAAGGATTTTTAACACATAATCCAAGAAGAAAGTAGGAGGAGTTTACTGAATATTGTATACGTACACCTCCCCCTTCTCACTGAATTTAAAGCCAAGTAACACCATTCATTTCCCAGTCATAGAAACACTCCTGCAAACAGTCCCCCATGCACGTATGACATGTGAATGCATTATGCATGTTGTGTGAACCCCTCTCACCTTGTGTACCGCAGGACTCCAGGAGCGGACTTCACAATGCCCAGGTTGTTCAGGAAAATAGGGTTGCACTTACATGTAACTGTTGCTCATTATCTTCTGTGTAGGCAGACATGGGGGACTGCACATGAGCAGGCCTGCTGTTGGAGAGGTTTTTACAGCTAAGAGCATCCAGGGGTGCTGCACGCCAGAGCTACAGTCTTAGTTCCCACCCAGGAACCACGTGCTCCTGCGCTGCAGCACCCCCACCCTCAGTACCTCTAGCACCACAGAAGCAAGAGCGTGCAGCATGGCAGGAGGGACGGTATGTGTGCCTGCACAGAAGATACTCAATGAACAACAGTTACACGCAGTGTTCCCTCTAAGCTGAGTTAGTGTGAGCTAGCTCACAGATTTTTAGCCCCCAGCTCACAGATTTTTGTCTTAGCTCAGGAAGGGTGGCTCCAGAGCAAGCTAATTTATGCAGTATCCAAATCACTCGCTCACAACTTTAATGCCAGCAGCTCACAAAGACTCCACAGCTTAGAGGGAACATTTGCTTAGAATTTGTTAGAATATTTGTTAGAATATTTGTTAGAATATTTGCTCACAAGACTCCACAGCTTAGAGGGAACATTGGTTACATGTAAGTGCAACCCTGTTTTCACCATCAATCTTCTGTGCAGTCCCACATGGGGATTCTAGCAAGCTAAGCCACAGGCAGTGGGGCATGTTCACCTCATTTGAACATAGACTGAAGCACCAACTTCCCCACTTAAGCCTCTTGTCTTGCATGCAGATCCAAGGTGCAATGGTGTCCCTGCCCAGCCCAGCCCAGCCCAGACTGGACCAGGTGGGGCCCCCTCCTGGCGGGGGCAACCTGAGACGTGGGAGGCACCCACTACCATCCTGGAGCCCCCGCAACAGCCGGCAATGGGGAAGACCTGGGGGGGCTCCCCTGGGCGAGCAGTGCCCCAATCTGCCTGTGGCACTCACCAGGAGGAAGGAGACGGTAGCGGGCAGTGCAAGCAACGGGCCCGTAGAATATGGCAGTGGCCTATGGCGGCTTGCTGCCGAGAGGGCCAAAGATGCAATGGGCGGCTGCCCTGCCTCCCCGCCTCTGGAAGAGAGCAGGTGGCAGCCCAGCAAAGACCTGAGCCATGCCTGGCCTTGTCAGCGGCAAGGCTGGCGGCCAGAAGAAAGTGAGGCTGGGGACCCAGCTAGGAGCCCTAGGCAGCAGCTGCACACCGGTGCGACCTCCCTGGCCCCATCAGAAGAGTGGACACGGGGGGCAGGGTCGAGGGAGAGGTGCCGACTCAGTGTCTCTGCATTTAGGCTGGGGACGGGGCCAGGCCAGAAGGGACAAAGAGTTGGAGGCTGGGGTATAAAAGAGGACAAGGGAGACAGCCAGGGAGGATGACCTGGGATCTCAGCCACAGGCCAGAGAGAGATGCGTATGGCTGGACCAGGATGCTGGTGGAGGGTTGGTGACATAACCTCCCTCCCCGCTCATGACTGAGGTGACTCCTGTCGTCCCCCTCCCCACTGATTCCCCTCAAGCCACACACCTGGCCAGGAAGAGGGGCTCACAGCTCCAGGGGCGTGCTGGGGGTGCAGTGGTGACCAAGAAGAAGTCCACAGGAGGCAAGGGACCCCGTGACAAATGGCATATGAAGGTATTTGCAGACCAAGTAGCAGCTTGACATATCTCTGTCAGAGGCACGCCACTGAGGAAGGCTGCAGAGGAAGCCATGGCCCTAGTAGAATGTGCAAAAACTTCTAAGGGACATGGTGCACCCACTAAACTATAAAACACTGGTCAAAGCAATCCCTCTGGACAATGACTGAGAGCAAGCCCTTTCCCCTGTATTAGGACCAGAAAAACATACAAATAGTGTCATATCCTTGCAGATTTCCGTCGTCCTTTTCAAATAAAACAATACAGCCCTTTTAACATCCAAGGAATGCAACAAACGTTCATTCTCTGAACTTGGTGTGGGGAAGAAAGCTGGTAACACAACCTCTTGGGATAAGTGGAACCAAGACACCACCTTAGGAAAGAACCTGAGACTGGGCCAAAGTATTACTGTTTCAGGGAAGATTTGAAAAAACAGGGGTCCCACTTGTAGGGCTGCCAATTCACTGACCCTCCTGGCAGATGTGACTGCCACTAAAAACAGACTTTCACAGAAAGTAACTCAACTGAGAGTTACTGAAAGGCTTGCGCATAAATTGGGTTAAATGCAGTGTGAGAGACCACTAAGGAGCCAAGGGATCCCTATGGGGGCAAAGGTTACACAAACCCTTCAAAAACTTTGTGGATAGGTAGTGAGCAAATACTGATCTTGCTATGATAACAAGAAATAGCAATCAGGAGGATCTTCTTCGATGAAAACGACAAATTCTTTAAATATAACAAGTATTCAAATATACCTTGCAAGGGAATGGTATATGGAGACACATCTCCCTCAGTACATCACTTTGAAAACCCTCTCCATTTATAGAGATATGATTTCCTACTATTGGGACTTCATGAATTACAGTGAGGTTTAGACAATCCAGGTTGTGTTGGAATACCTGGTCTATACTGATGATTTAGCCATTTGGGTAGGGGAATATATTGCCCCTGTGACACTTCCATCAGACCTGGAAACCAGATCTGGCGAGGCCAAAAAGAGGCCACTATGATCATGTCTGACTTTGTTCTCCTGGCTTTCTCAATTGCTCTGATAAGTACGGGGAACAGAGGGAAAGCATAGAACAGAGCTCCCTCCCAAAGCAGTTGGAATGTGTCCCCTCCCTGCTTGGAAGCAAAAGTGTGCAGCTTTTGAATGTGTTGCAAAGAGGTCGATCTCTGGGACTCCCCAAGGGGCAACTATTGGTTCCAGACGCTGAACTGCAGGCTGTGGAAGGTCAGTAGTTCAGCAGTTCGAGACCCGAGTTGCCGCATGACGGAGTGAGCTCCCGTCTCTAGTTCCAGCTCCTGCCAACCTAGCAGTTCGAAAGCAAGAAATTGCAAGTAGATAAATAGGTACCACTTTGGTGGGAAGGTAACAGCGTTCCGTGCACCTTGGTGTTTAGTCATGCCCGCCACATGACCACGGAAACGTCTTCGGACAGCGCTGGCTCTTCGGCTTTGAAACGGAGATGAGCACCGCAACCCTATAGTCAGACTCGACTGGCTTTCGAGCAAGGGAACCTTTACCTTTTTACACTGGGTCTAGGGACCATTCGTGTGATAATGTCCCCGTTCTGCTCAACCTATTCTGCCTCTACAGTCATGCTTCCAGGAGTGTGTACAGCCTGGATGGAACCACTGAGCTTCAAAACTGCTAGCCAGATTAGCATGACTTCCTGACATAGATCTCTGGATCCCATGCTACCCTGTTTGTTCACATGAAACATAGTGACAGCATTGTCTGTCTGAAGCAATATGGACCGATCCTGAAGGATATCTGAAAAGGAGCTAAGGATATGACGATCTGCACGCAGCTCCAATAAATTATTGTGACAGTTTCTTGTTGTCTGTCCACCTGCCTCATGCAGAAGAACGTCCACAATGAACCCACCCACCTAGTAGTGAGGCATCTGTGGCAAGAACTATGTAATGTTCTGGAGCCCCAAAGGACACACCCCTAGATAAATTGTCATAAGAACACTACCAGACCAAAGACCGGATAACTTGTCTGGGAACGGAAAACGTCTGCCAGTGGGGGTCTAACTCTACCCTATATACAGACAAGAACCAGAGTTGTAAGGTTCTCAAATACAGTCTGGCAAGGGGTAGAAATGCCATGGTAGATGCCATATAGACCAAAAGATGAAGGATTTTTTTTACTGACTAGAGTCGGTTGGCTCTAAATTGGCCAAGGAGATGGAGAATAGTTTGTATTCTATCAGAAGTCAAAAACCTCTTTGAGGTGTGACTAACTGTGATTTTTTCCCCAGTTAATCATCAGTTCCAGCCTGTGGCAGGTTTGCAAAACCAGGGAACAGTATGTCATTAACTGATCTTTGGATAGCAACCACTAGCCAGTCATCTAGGTAAGGAAAAATATGGCAACCTTGTAGCCATAAATAAGCTACTACTGGGGCCATACATTTAGAAAATACCCGGGGTGCTCTTGCCAGACCAAAGGGCATCACCTTATATTGAAACACAATTCCCACAGGAAAACCGTAAGAATTTATGGTATTGCTGATGAACAGAAATATGAAAATAAGCATCCTTTAAATCAATAACAATAAACCAACAATTTAACTTTAATGATTTCAAAACTGAAGGAATAGATAACATATGAAATTTGGAAATGTTAAGAAAAACATTCAGCTCTCTGAGGTCTAGTATGGGTCTTACTCCTCCATCTTTTTTGCCAACCAAAAACATTCTGGAGGGGAAAAAACCCTTTTCCCAGGGTTTCTGACATCTCCTCAATAGCACCCTTTTCAGTTAGGTCACTCAGTGCTTCCAAAAGGTCAAGATCTGCCTGTTTAGCTACTCCCAATAGGGGAAAACATGTGGGCATTTGTTTGAACTCTAACCTATAGCTTATCCTAACGACAACTAAGACCTACTCATCAGATGTGACGGTTTCCCAGGCAGTTTAGAACTGTGACAGCCTGCCACGAAATTTGACAGACGTATGGATTTGCCCTAGTCAGAAGGCTGGTTTCTGTGACTAGGGTGCCTCTCTAGTTGTGGTCAATTGGGTAGCTGATCTAGAACAGCCCAAAACCTTGTGTTTATGAAAGCCCTGTTGTGGCACAAATGGTTTAGACACAGGATAGTTAGGGTATCAGTAGTCCCTCTGTTACGGGTGCCAGGGTTGCCATTGAAAGGGTCTTTGCTTATACTGAGTCATAGCATGCTGAGATAGCCCTAGGGACTTCTCAGTCTGTTTATTTTTTTTAATTAGGGACAATGTCTCATCAGTCTTGGTGGAGAACCTTCAAGAGGTAAGTCCTCTACCTTTTGTTTGGTTTCCGCCGGTAGCGCAATAGACTATGGCACCTGCCATGACGCAAGCTGCAGCATCAGCAAAATGCCTGCCAGCATTTATCAGTTGCTTCAACAGTTTAATGGCTTCAGCTTGCAGCACCTTGGCGAGAGGTCTCTTTTCTTCTGGCAGCAGCTCCAAGAAAGGCATCATCCTTTCCCATAAGAACAAATATAGCCGACCGTAGTAGTCTTGTAATTGGCTATCTTGAAATCCAATGCAGATGAGGAGTATAATTTTCATCCTAAAATGTCTAGTTTGCATCCCTCCTTGTCAGTGGGCGCAGAGTGGTAGGCTTGACAGCCCTTCGTTGCATCTCTTCCGTTACACATAAAGAGGGTGGTGGATGTGTACTAAGGTAACTGAAAGTTCCTTTTAAATTCTATAAAAGTGTTCAACCCCTCTGGAACAGATTTGTAATGATGCTCATTTTTGCCAGATTTCCTGAGTAAGGTCTTTTAGACCCTCATAAATTGGGGAGGCAATCATGCCAGGGGGATCAGAGTACAACCGACTTAAAATTTTGTCCCTTGGTTTATGCTCAGAGGCATAGTTCCCTCTCAGCTGTGCTAGACAGTGCTGGTGCACAAAACTGTAACAGGCAGCACAGGGATTATTGCTTTCAGCTGACAAGGCATTTTCCCCTACTTCGGAAACAATGGAAGATGGAGGCATCTCCTTCTGGGGCCCGTAGAATTGGACCCCCTGGTCCAATCTTTTTGAAACTTGAAGGGGGGTTTGAGGACAGGCACCAGCAGCTATGCTGAAGATTTGGTGCCTCTACCTCAAAACACAGCTCCCCAGAGCCCCCTAGATTGATTCTCCATTATAGCCTAAGGGGCCCATTGACTATAATGGTCTCCATAGGCTACAATTGATGTGGGGAAAGTGATTTTTTTTTTTTGCACATCCCTATTATGCTTTTCAGTATGATTTGTAAGCTGCCTTGAGTCACAGTGAAAAGTAGGATACAAATGTTTGAATAAATAAGTAGTTTGGACAGGTTGATAACATTTAAGCAACTTCCTGTTTGTTACGTAAGGCAGGGTTCTGACAGTGATTGTTCCTCCTCTGTTATACTTGACCTGTAATGCTGGTTGTCATATTTTACTAAAAACACAAAGTAGACTGCAAGAGTTCCCCCCCCCCCAAAGTGCTGGTATGTTTTCTTAGGCTCAGCACACGGTGACAGTCCGAGGCCAGGTCTACCAATACAGTGGAAAAGGGTAGGTGAAATTTGACTTGATTCTGTTTTCCTTCCTTCCTTCCTTCCTTCCTTCCTTCCTTCCTTCTTGCCCTGCTCTCTTCTGGGAGCTCGTTCCACCAGTAAGGAGCCGCCACCAAAAACACCCTGGCCCTGGTGACGGTGAGCCTTGCATCCTTGGGGCCTGGAATAGTCAAACACTGTTGTGCCCTGGACCGTAGTACTCTCTGGGGTATAATTGGGAAAAGGTGGTCCCTCAGGTAAGCCGGTAGTCCCTCAGGTAAGTACCAGCACCTTGAAGTGAATCCGGTATGCTATTGGCAGCCAGTGCAGTTGCCTAAGCACAGGCTGGATGTGCTCTCTCATGTTTACATTATTCTTAAAATATAGTTCAAATATAATTTAAAATAATTTGTTCTGATCTTTTTACAAGATTATGGAATTAATCTAAAAAACTAATTTACATGATAGTCAATGTAGACTCGCTCACAACTTTAATGCTACTAGCTTTTATCACTCATGAGGTAGAATTTCTGCTCACAACACTGTGGAGTTTAGAAGGAACACAGAGGTAATAATCTTAATCTCCAAAGATTGTGCCATTCTAATCATTTGCTCAGGGTCCGTGGTGGCTCAGAGATTAAGATGCTGAGCTGCAGACCGGAAGGTCTGTAGTTCGGCAGTTCGAGACCCGAGTGCCATGTGACGGAATGAGCTCCCATCTCTGCCAACCTAGCAGTTCGAAAGCAAGAAATTGCAAGTAGATAAATAGGTACCACTTTGGTGGGAAGGTAACAGCGTTCCGTGCACCCTGGCATTTAGTCATGCTGGCCACATGACCAGGGAAACATCTTCAGACAATGCTGGCTCTTTAGCTTGGAAACGGAGATAAGCACCACCCCCTACAGTTGGATTTGACTAGCTTTCGAGCAAGGGAAACCTTTACCTTTAATCATTTGCTCACTGTACATGCAAAGATCTTCAGTAGGAGATGTAGAAAATGGCTCCCCAACTGCTTCATCTCGACTCAGATCTCATCAGAGTCCCCTGCCATCTCATCCCTCATACCCAGTATGGGAGAAGGTGGCTTGCATGATACTGTAACTGAAGGTGGATATGAATGACGTCAATGCGAATTTGAATCTCTAGGCTGATAAACATTATGCTCCCAGTCCTCGAGATATCCAGGGGACATCATGCATGGGTTGGAAGGCCATCTCATAGGTGGTTGAGGGTGTGACCACAGAACCGTGGACATCTGCTCAATCTCCGTATCTTGCGGTGGCTGTCCCAGTGGCACCTCCACTTCTATCTCCCCATCCAAGATTGACACAGGCGATCTTGGATTCTGGGAAGGCAATTTGGGCCTTTCCTGTAAGTCAGTTCCAGCTTTTTTATTGGAACCTGATGATGGGGCCCAGCTCCTTGCTTGTCCTTTGATTTAGTCTTAGCCTTCATGGCTAGTGTCAACGAGGATGTGCGCTGGATCCGAAGGGAGTGTGATTCCAAATAGACCCATTGGGACATGGAACTGGGCAGCAGAGCCAATTGTGTTGAGTCCGATGCCAACTTTGCTGGAGCTGAAATGGATGCAGGGTCCGAGGCTTTAAGTGCCTTCTCCCACCATGCTGCCTTTAATTTGGAAGCCTTATTCCCTCTAGCTTTAGGGGTGGATTTTTGGCAGATCTTACAAGTGGGGACTTTATGTCCTTCACCCAGGCAGAAGAGACATAGATTGTGCCGTCTGGGTCATTTTGGACCCACAAGAACTACACGTGTTGAGCCATCTCGGAAGCCCAAGAAAGAAGCAAATCTTCCCACAAAAAAATTCCTCCCCAATCTGACGCTCCGGAGACTAGCCAACTAACAACCTACTCCTTCAGCAGCAAAAGAGGAACCGAGGGGGAGGGACGCTGTGGCATGGGAGCAGGAGGTCCCTGGGTGGGAACTAAGACTTTAGCTCTGGTGCGCAGCACCCCCTGGAGGCTTTTAGCTGTAAAGACCTCTCTGATGGCAGGCCTGCTCATGCACAGTCCCCCAGGTGGGACTGCACAGAAGATCAATGATGAACAGTTCTGTGTTCACAGCTTCAGGCCTGGGAACAAAATCTGCTGCATCTGTTCACAAAGCAGATTTGGAGCCACCCGCTGGTCCTGCTACTCACTGTCCTGCTGCTGTCCTTTTACCTCCTCCCTTCATGCCACTCACTAGAGCCCACATCACCCCCTCCTTCTTTTTCATTTCTTTCTGCATGCGTGCACAAACACCCTAGCAGCCTCATCCACTTCAGTACACAAATACAGTGGGATTCTTGCAACAGTGTTAGTGTATACATAGCAACCAATTTTGTTTTACATACAAATGCTTGCATTAAATTTTTAAAAAATCAAATTGTTGGTCAGAAGAGAGGCATTGGAGGGAAGGGGCAAAAGGAGCAAGTACTACCGATGGCAACATCTGACTCAACACCGTTGCCCCTGAATCAAACCTGTCCCTATGTGCAGGCCTGCACTGTGTTGCGCACACAGGGTTTGGACATTTAGTGCCACTGATCTGCTGCAATCTCTTCCACAAGACAGCTGTTGGTACTTGCTTCCAATTTCCAGAAACGATCCCATGTTGAAAAGGTACATGTTGGGATCTACAGCCCGTGCAACTTTCCTGCATGAGTTCCTCTGCAGACATGACAAACCCCAGCTGAGCGTGGAAGAGGCTGTGTAGATGCACTGAGAGTCAGTGTGGTGCAGGGGTCAGACTATCAGACTTACGATCAGGGAGATGCGGGTTCAGATCCCTACTCTGTTGTGGAGCTCACTGGCTGACCTTGGGCTGGTCATACTCTCTCATCCTAACCTACCTCACAGGGTGGCTGTTGTGAGGATAAGGAGGAGAAGGGGAACAATGTTGCAAGACACTTGGGTCCCCACTGGGGAGAAAAGCAGGGCATAAATATCTAAATGAACAAGGGAAACTACTTGTCTGCAATGTCCAGTGCCACACGACATTTCCACAGGACTTCAGACTCAGGGATTAGTTAAATGAGTGAATCTGTGGGTAGAAAATTTGTGAAATCAGCTATCAAAGCTTGTTTCTCAGCAATGATCCCATGATAAACCACAATGAAGAAACGGTCCGTGTTGGTTCTACCCATGGTAACTATTTCAACATGTGTACAGTCATTGCTTCCCCATAATAAACTTACAGATTGTTAATGTGTCGTAGAGAGTTACATAAAGCACCTCAGAAGATTTGTCGTGTTACTGCATTGCTAAAGAAATCAACATACTAAGAAGCTTTCTTTACATTCTCAAGCAGTAGCAATTGCCCTCAGGTAGAAACCATACAATGAGAAACCTTGTAATGATTTCTTCAAGTGAAACCAACAGCAGTGGTTTTAATGGGCAGACATTTTAATGCAATTTATAATTAGCTCACACTGTACTAAATTCCACCCAAGATTATGCCACCCATTTACCCAGCTTTGCTGCTTGGAAAGTGTTGCTAGAAAAAGAGGAGGAGGAGCTGGTTTTATATCTCTAGGAGTCTCAAAGAGGCTTAAAATCACCTTCCCTTCCTCTCCCTGCAACAGGCACCTTGTGAGGCAGGTGGGGCTGAGAGAGTTCTGAGAGAGAGAACTGTGACTGGGCCAAGGTCACCCAGCAGGATTCATGCAGAGGAGGAGTGGGGAATCAAACCTGGTACAGTCTGCCACTCTTAATCACCATACCACGCTGGTTATATATTTTGTAACTAATTCAGACCAATGCATTTCTAGATTGATTCCTTTTTTTGAAAAAGGCTTTGATTATTGATCATGATAAAGAACCATTCAGTTTACTTCAATACATGATCAGCTTGAAAGTGATAAAGAAAACAGAGCTACACTTACCTGTAACTGTTGTTCATCGACATCTTTGGAACAGACACACATTGGGACTGTGCCTGCGCAGGCTGGCTGCGGAGCATTTTTTTTCTAGCTTAAAGCTCCAAAGGGGATGCCTCGCCCTTGCCGGAGCTGGCACATGCACAGGATTTCCTGCCCAGGGATCACGTGTTCCGGTGGCAGGTGACCCCTTCCCTCAGTTCCTGCACAGCTGCCATGACCTCCCACACAACCGTAATACAAATCATGCGAGAGACCACAGCGGGGCAGGAGAGGGAAATGTGTGTCTGCATAGAAGACGTGAACAACAGTTACAGGTAGGTGCAACTCTGTTTTCATCTTCCGTCTTTGGTGTAGCCCCCCATTGGGACCATTAGGGAGCTACTCACCAGAGGAGGTGGGGTGGAGCTTTCTCACTGGAAAAGAGTCTGAAGGACTGCCTTGCCAACATCAGCATCCCTTCTGGCCTGAAGGTCCAAGGTGCAGTGCGTCACAACGGTTATCTACTGCAGCCCAAGCTGCAGCTTTCCAAATGTCCACCAAAGGAACTTTTCTGTGGAAGGCAGCTGATGAACCCTGTGCTTGTGTGGAGGGAGCAGTCACCTGTACAGGAAAAGGCCTCCCTGCCATTCTGTAACAAGAATGAATGACAGCAACGACCCACCTGGATCCCCTTTCCCCTTCTTTGTGCCCCAATAACAGGCAAAAAGTGCCCTATCTTTGTGAAAGGACTTAGTCCTGTCGGTGTATAACAGGAGGGCCCTCCTAGCATCTAATGTACGTAGATAGGGCTGCTAGGTCCTGCCTCCAATCCACCGGGGGCTCCTGGGTCCTCATCGGGATCCTCTCCACAGGCACAAAGTGCACATGGGTGCGATGATGTCACCTGGAAGGGATGTCATCACACAGCTGACGTCGGGGGTGACCCTCTAGTTTTTGGGCAAAACTCTATGGTTTTTTACCCTCAAAATCATTTTTTTGCCCATTTCCTCCCATAGGAACACCTAGTTGAAGCCTTCCTGGCCTGTACCAAAATATCCCTAACTTCCAGGGAAAAGGGGTGTTTCAAAGATGGATCCTCTACACAGTTAGGTGTAGCCTTGCTATATTGTGACGCAAGATCGGGCCCTTTGTGAGCAAATCTGGGGCAGGAGGGAACATGATTAATGCTCCCCGTCTTGTGAGCAAAAATTCTACTTTGTGAGTGACTGGCATTAAAGTTGTGAGCGAGCAATCTGGCTACTGCATAAATTAGTTTGCTCTGGAGCCATCCTTCCTGAGCTAAGGCAAAAATGGGTGAGCTGGAGGCTAAAAAACCATGAGCTAGCTCACACTAACTCAGCTTAGAGGGATCACTGAAGATGACGTACTCCAAGCCCACCAAATGGAAAAGTCCTGTGAACTCTTACGGGGGGCGGGGTATAATTTGAATTAATAAATAAATAATTTGAATAAATGAATAAATAAATAAAACCAGATCTGACAGGGTCAGCATGGGGCTATGAGAATGCAGTCTGACCTCTCTGCCACTAATTTCCCCACTACTCTGCTCAGAAGGGGAAAAGAGGGGAAAGCATACAGGAGCATCCCTGACCATGGAATCTGAAGTTTGGTCACTGCCTGCCAGTGAACAGAACTATGGAGCCTTCTTTGACTGTGGCAAGTAAGCCTACCTCCTAGACATCAAACATTTAAATACCTTCAAAGCTGACTTCTGGGTCTGGTGGCCTGACTGGAAGTGAGCTCTAAAGGCATTTAAACGGCGTCGGAGCCCACCACCAGCCTCTGGCTCAACCCGAGTGAGCTCCTAAGGCATTCAGAGCTCACTCTGGGAGATCAGTCAAGTCAGGCTGCCCAACTCGACTGGACTCCGAGAGTGAGCTCCAAAGGCCTATAAAGGCTCAGTCGGAGCTCAGTTGGGCTGACCCGAAGGTGCCTTCAGGGCCCATTTTCAGGTGGGGCCATGGCTTGAGTCAGCTTCAAAGGCATTTAAATGCCTTCGGAACCCATTTCTGGGTCATGCCACAGTCACGCCCCCAACTGTAAGTGAGCTCTGAAGGCATTTAAATGCCATCAGAGCTCACTTTTGGGCAAGGCTGCAGCCCCACAAACTTCTTGAAGCACAAACTGGTTTATGCAATGGAGAAGTCCATGGAGGTTTGGGGTTCGTGAAAACCCCGAACCATGAACCTCCATTTTTCAAGTTCATGCCCATCCCTACTGATGACTCCTCCTGGGGCACAGACGACATTCAGAGAAGTGGCTTGATAGCCTGCTTCTGGCCTCCTGGCCCTGGTATTCTCTGGAGGTCTCCCATCTGAATATTTGCCAGGGTCGGCCCTGCTTAGCTTCTGAGATCGGGCTTGCCTGGGCTATCCAGGTCAGGGCATCTCATCCAATCTTGGAAGCTGAGCAGAGTCAGTATTTGGATGGGAAGTACCGGCTGCTGGAACTGAGGAGGACTCTGCAGAGGAAGGCAATAGCAAACTGCCTTTGCTTCTCACATGCCCTGAAAACCCCTTGCTTTATGGGGTCACCATAAGTCTGATGCAACTTGATGACACCTGTGTATGTTATGTAAGGGACAGCTCTGACAACCATGATCAGCTTGATGCCTCAGGAAAACCCACAAGCAGGCTAAAAGATAGTTCTAGGCCCCAGTCACACAGGCTGGATATCGCGGGGGGAGGCATGGCTAATTGCCCCGGCGCAGTTTGATCCACGATTACGCAATCAGACGCGCTGGCAGCACACCATAGGTCCTTCCCTCAGCGCCGGTGGGTAAACGAGGGACCGGAGGGGAATGCCGCGCGCCGGTGCGATCACATCATGGGAGTCTGGAGGCAGCCCGTAGCAAATGTTTACTAGTACTTTGGAGGTACTACTTTTTAAATGCGCATTTTCGGCGGTAAGCCACGGGTGCGCGCCATTTCCCAGATGTTGGGGTGTGATCATGCCTGGATAATCCGCCCACCATCTGTGCCTCTCCCACGGCAACTTTGCCGTGTGACCGGGGCCCTAGTTTTGTGCTAAATCTGACCCATGCAGATACAGCCCTGGAATTTGAGATAATGAGTGTGGGCTTTAATACTTTTTTTAAGCCTAAGGTTCCACTTCAGTGCACTGGACACCAAACACTGGAACAGAATTTAAACTCAGGCGAGTTATTTCAGGGTCTATCTGATAAAAGCCCAAGGAGACATACTCTGTGAAGTTCTATTCACACAGGGCTTCTAACTTCCTTAGTCTGCAATCTTCTGTAAATTATCCCCTTGCTTGAGGATAGCCTTAAAATCCTTGAAAATCCCCTGACAGCCTCTTCAGCATAAAAGTGAGCTTTCGGACTGGATTCTTTGGGGGCTCCCTACTGCTAACCTTTCACCACAGTAAAAAATTAACTTTGTATTCCTTCTGGTTGTTTTCTTGTTCTTAGTCAGGTTTTTGATCCATGGCAGAATTTTATCTTTATCTCTCTCAGATTATCTACTTTTCTTAAGAGCCTCTTGTAAAGTGTTTTACTGGAAAGTCTAACTAAAATATACCTAATCAGCACCATTATGTATTGGCCCTCCTCTGTGGGCTGGAGTGGAACTATGTTTCATTTATAAACAGTCATTTTAAAACACAATTCCTGAGAAGTATGTCTGTATTAACTACTACACCATGATCAGCCTTATCAGAAATGCAAGAAGGGAAGCACAATACTCAGTGTGGCTATTCCTACAGAACCAGCTGTGAGGGAAAAAACACTATTTGCGGCCCAATCGTATGCATGCTTATGTAGAAGTAAATCCTGCTTATTTCAATGGTTCATCCAGACAATTATGCATGATGTAGTTCTACTGCATTGGTCTTCAACCATCCTCCTTTCTGGGAACCTTTGCCACATCAGCTTGAGTCTTTCATTAGGGAAACACAGGTTAAAAGTGCTCTACATAAATAAGAATAAAATTAATTGTTTGCCAAAGAACACAAATACATAGCCAAGGATTCTGGGGAGTATTCTGGAGTACACACTCGGTTCAAGCATGTCACTGCCCAAAACATACTATCAAGTTACTGAAAGCATATCTTAGAAACACCCGATAGAAACATCATCCTTTAGGTGGACATTGGAAGAAATGATAATAGGGGACAAACGACTTGTCAGACAAGCTTGCCCACCATTACTGATCTTCTCAGGAAGGAACTCCACATCAGTTTCCACAGAAATACAGTACAAAACCACTGCTCCACTACAATGCTCTTGCTTCGCACAGTCTTCCCTTGAGTTCTATAGCCAGTCCCCACAGCACAGAATATGGAGGGCTCAATTATGTAGAAGTCTGGGGGTTCTTCTTTCTTTAAAAACCAGACTTGTGGGGCCCTAGTTCCAAGCAGGACAACAGCATAAGTGTAGGAGGTTTTCAGCCTCCCAACCACATCACTTCCCTGATAAGTAAAGCTCTGAGGAACCTAGGGCAAATAGCAGATACCTGGGCCCATTTCAGATCAGGGATATGGCACCAAGTGAAGGGGGATAATGTTTAAGCTTCTTCTTGTTTTGCATTCCTGGTCAAAACCAGGCCTCAGGATGCCTGATTCGGAGGGAGGAAAACGTTATTTTCACAGAGCCCTGAGTGGCAAATCTTGAGCTTGGAGCTTTGTCACTTTTAATTCTTTGTTTACTGAAACCCACACCCGGGAATATGTACTGCGCACTTGCTCCAGTTGGAATAAATTGAGGACTCATTCTGTAGATGCAAAGAATCATCCTGGAAGCAGACTGAAGAGAAGAAGAGTGGAGATGGGCACAGAAGATGGCCTAATCCACAAGGATTTCTCACCTGTGACCTCGTCCAAGCTCTCTGTGGTGAGATGGTCATTCTGGTTCACCCACTCGCCATTGCACTTGAAGTAGATCTGAGTGGCAGGGTTGGCTCTGCAGATCAACTCCACAGGCTTGTTCTTTACTATGTAGGCATCCTGAGGCTCCATCAAGAAATGGGGGAGAGATTCTGCCGGAGCCGATGGGAAGGAATCCGGTAGCACATCGCCATACTCAATCCCTGTAATGAAAGGAGGAGATGAGTGTGAAAAGTTTGTCCCTCTTTTGCTTTAAGCATAACCCAGTATCAGTCCTTAGCATTAAAAGAACAACATCAGTCTCCCAGCAACTGGCTTTTGACTCCTTGTTAATTGCAAGCTCCTTTGCAAAGGCTCCAAACAAACCATCTTTCTTCCCCCCCCCCCCAGGTTTGCCACTTAATACATTTTCACGGCCATCTGAGCCATGAACACAAAATCTTAAAATGAAACACAATCCAGGAGGCACACTGCTTGGCATGGCCATTCCTACAAAACCAGCGATGGGTTCAAGTGCTATTTGCATCCCAGTTCTATGCTTGCTTGTTCAGAAGTAAATCCCACTGATTTCAGTGAAATGTACTTATATGGGCTCTGGGTGGCAGCAAAATGGTCAAGAGACTGAACTGCAAATCTGGAAGTGCCTGGAGCAAACATTGCCTTTGTCACAGACTCCATAGGCGGCCTTAGCCAAGCCACTCCTGTTCAGTCTCAACCTCTTCATCTGCAATAATGGGACAGCAATACCTTACAGGGCTGTTGTAACGATGACTGAACTATTGCTGGTGAAGTGTTTTAAATGCTCTAAAGCACTATACAAAAGATAAGCATGATGATTATGCCCAAGTAGGCACAGGATTGTGGCCTTAGTGTGTTCCAAGCACATGGTGGATATTTTGATTCTGTTCCAGTAGCTTAGCAGTGGAGCCACAGTTGCATGATAACATTGGAGCCAGACTGGCAGGCCTGGGGAGTCACAGGATATCTAGGTCTGGGCGCCTCCTTCCTAGCTTTGAGCCCTGAAGAGAAAAATGTGCTCAGGCTCTTGAGGGAAAAGCAGGCCATACCCCGGCAGGTATGTTCACAGCCTGATACGCACAGGGGGAACATCTGGGGAGGGAGGAGTACATAATTTTGTTTTCTGTTGGGGAAGGGTCCAGGGAAAACTGTTCTGATGTGACGGCCCTGAAGGGTAAAGGAAAAAGCTTCTTAAGTAGAATACAGGGCAAAGCAACGTTTAAAGAAAGCATTTCACAGTCAGAGAAGATTCTGCAAGAGGCAGCAGCAATTTTGAAGGGGATTACAACACAGATACACCCTGTGCTCCAATTGCACCCAGATTTTGCTTAACTAATAGAGCAAGGCCATGATAAGGCAGACATTGTGCGCCATTAAACCCTGCAGAGCTCCATTTGCTGGCAGAGCTAAGGGACGCATTGTGTTCCTGTGGCATGTCATCATTCGAGCATGGTGCGCATTCATTCTTCTTGGCACCCTTGAGGGTATTCCTGAACATGGCAGGCAAAAGAGGGAATGTGCATGCCAAAGTGAAACCTGGGGGCTGAAAAACCTGGTCCACAGACATCAGGGAGAGCATGTTTCTCAGCCGTCATCTGACGGAAGTTCCAAGAATAATGGAACACTTGTGGCTTATGTCAAAGAAGTGGGGTCTTGGGTAGTATATGGTGTTGGTATGCCCCAAAACTAGTGGATTACGCCCTAGAACTGGACTGCATTCCAACCTAAGGTGTGTTGCATCACTGTCACTGCTGCTTCCATATTATTTTGTGTTTGTTTGCATTTGCTTTTTTTTTAATGGAGGAAGAAGACAGAGAGAGACAGAAGGTGAAAGCAGGAGAAGGAAAGAATAGCAGGAAGAGCAAAAGGTGGGCTCACCTAAAAAATTGACATCACAACTTGAGAGGTAAAAGGCGGATTCAAAGCCTGAAAAGATTGAAGACCATTGATATACAGTGCCTACAAGTCACACACTGGGGCCAGAGGGATTAGACAAAAGCCAAATGGCCGCCAGGAAACAGAGATCATGTCATTAGAAACGCTTAGAAACGCTTCACTTCCAGTCGGCCATTCAAAGGCCATTCTTTTCTTGGGTCTCTTTCTGCAGGGGCAACAGTGGAGGACTTGGCAGCACTTTGGCATCTCCAACACCACAGGCGAAAGGAATGCATTGGCTGTATCCTAAGGAAATGGCAGGGGGAGAAAAAGCCTTGGATTGAGAAGGCAGCCGCAAATCACAAGGGCCTGCCTGCCCTTTGAGTTCCCAGCTTCTTTCAGGACTGACTCTAGGAAACAGACTCCAGAAAGCGGGGACAGGAAATAGTTCCAAGGAAGCCCTCTGAACAACAATCAGCCTGTGAAAACACACACACACACACACACACATGCACGGTCAGTCATTTAAAATCCATTTAGGGAAATTGACTTTCCATTTCCACTTCAACACAGCACTAGGGAAAGCAGTAGGACATTTGTCATAATCCATTAACTGCTCTTTTGGAAACAGTGAATTAAACTCCAGGCTAATTTCTCTCTCTCTCTCCCTCCCTCTCTCTCTGTTTCGGTCTCTCCATTTCTCTCATGCTGCCTGGTTTCCTCTCTTCCTTGTAGCTGCCAGCCTTCCCCTCCCTAATTTCATTTGCAGGTCTGTAATTTTCTCAGCATCCTACCAATTGCACCGAGATGTGGAGTAATTAAGGCACTCAATGCCCTCCCAGAGAGCCCTCCTGAGCCACCCCACGGTTCCAGCCCAAAGCAGTTTGCCGAGTACCCAGGAGCGTCCCAGGGAGGGTGAGGAGGAAACAAAGTGGGGTGCGGACAAGATTATGTTCCTGTGATGAATGGGCCATTTTGGAGCTAAAATTGGACATGCTCAAGTCCAAAAACCAATTATTAAGAATAAAATGTCCCATTGCGTAGGTCCCATAGCTCAGCAGAGTTGTGTGAGGTGATTACAAATTGCTGTCTTTGATGGCCTGTTCTTTGGGCTTTGAATAAAAGCTGCTCATAGAAAAGCAACCTTAGTAGGTGACCAGAAAAAAAGACAATATGCATTCAAGTTTGACAAAAGCCAGGATCATCAGAACTCTCTGAGCCAATTCACAAGGACCATTTGGAGATGCGCAAGGCACAGTAAGTTTTCTTTTAAGGAAACTACAAAATCACTTGTGAATGTTCTGACATATCACTAGTACTGAACGAAAATAATTTTCTGGATTAGCTGTGCAGCTTTAACCTGCAGCATTCTAAGCCAAGTAATAATGAGTCTTTAAATTGTTGACTCAGAAAGTACACGAACAAAACCCATTTCAGCATAGAGCTCCAGTTTACCTCAGCATCTTCACACTGTTGGGAAATTCAAACCCAAAGTTTAGCAAATCATGAGTCTGATGATCAGAAAGAAACCTATGGAGCCAGCCTATCAAGTAAGCCAGCAAAGGATGCCTGAATGAGACATACTAAGATGGGGAAAAAACGATAGTCCCCGGATGAAGTCATAAAGGGCCGCTGTCCAAACTTGGCTACCTCTTCTTCTGCTTTCTCTGGTAACCTTTATATCCCCACCCTCTGGTGGTCTCTCTATCCCCCACCACACACCATATCTAGCCAAGCAGTGTAGTGATAGCTGACATACCTCACGGACACAATCTTGTTTCCCTTTCCCAAAACTTGGGTGGGATCTGTCCCACTACAGATGCCTTGAAACATTAATGTAAACAGTTATGTAAATAAATGTTCTGGAAGCTGCTTGCTATAATTATAATTTTATTTATTTATTTACTTCCAATTTATACCCCGCCTGCCTAAGAGCTACATCTGGCAATTCAGTCTTGGTCAATACAATGAAATAAAATGGCTGCTCAAATGCCCACTGTCTCAGAGGCCTGGGGAATGGGAAAAAAGGGCTGAATGTGGCTTCTGTACCCTTGGAGATCCAACAGACACCTGTCAGTGGTAGGGGGGAGGGAATCCTAGTGCAACCCCAGAGGGTAGTAACATACCTAAGTCTGTGTACCATCTCCCTGACTGCACCTTAGAAGCACAGATAAAGCACATAAATATTGATTGGTGTAAGCTCCGCTTCCCCTTCATCTGCCTGAGAAAAAAGGCATTTATGCTCTATGCCTGAGCTGCAGGCTGTTTTTATGACTTTGTTTTACAGCTATAATGCCAGGATCATTTATAAAGCAGGTTTGTATATAAAGAATGTAAACATTAGAAATCCATTAGTCTCTTAAAGTGCGTCTGGCGAAGTTCTCCCCCTCCAAGTCACTTCCCCCCCCCACCCCTTTGGTTTTCTCCACGTCCTCTTGCCAGGCATGGCTGAGGGGAATTTCAAAAGATTACAAGTACTTAAAGATATATTATCCCTGGCCAGGGTTGTAATGCAGGCCTGAAGCTACCGATTAAGATTCCTATTGCTGTTTGCTTGTGCTGCTGTGCTCATGATTCCCCCCCCCCAAGTTTTGTTGCTCTTTGTATGTTCATGGATAAGCATCAGATTTAATACCCCAAGACACAGGACTGACTGCACGACACCTTGCAAACCAAAAATGCCTCAACCTCTGCCACGTACGGCATTTCTCAAGGGAGAGCAACATCCATCTTCTGGCTGGTTCATGAAATTATTTCATCATGAGCCTCCAGCACAGAGCACCTGAGTTAGTGCGGAAAAGATGTCCCTTAGCTGAAGGAATGTCCCTTATCCCAGCACATGACAGCTCTATAGGATCTAATGGATGCCCCCATATTTCAGAATACAGCTTGCTCTGTGCTGTGGTATTTTGCTGAACGAACTCTGCAGTTTTACAGTTTCAGCAGTTGTACTGGGCTCAACA
Source organism: Gekko japonicus (assembly GCF_001447785.1). Classification (NCBI taxonomy): domain Eukaryota; kingdom Metazoa; phylum Chordata; class Lepidosauria; order Squamata; family Gekkonidae; genus Gekko; species Gekko japonicus. The sequence goes on from NW_015173674.1 coordinate 1,501,502, forward strand.
CGGACATCAGATGACTATGCCTTAAGTTAGTGGTATGTTAGAATACGTTAGTGGTACATCAGACTCAGAAAACCTTCCACTGCACTGTGGTCTCCAGTTAGCCAAACAAACAAACAAAACTAGCAAGCAAATACAGAAGGAGCTGAAAACACCACCACAAACCTGGCTTTGGTTCACCTCAATGGGGTAGGCCTGACTAGCAGACTACCATGCAGTGCAACATGGGACATGTACTTCCTTAGGCGCCTGTGTCTACACCAGGGGTCCCCAACATAGTGACCACGAGCACCATGGCACCCACCAACACCTTTTGTGGTGCCCACCAAGTGTTTTAAGAAAGTGAGTGTGGCCAAGTGTGGCTTTTGCCCAGCAAGGCTTCTGATTGGTTATCGGAGACCAGATTGGCTGTGTGGATTTAAAAAAACAACACAATGTTGCTTTGGCTGCAGCTGCCACCACGGCACAGGGATCTTCATTGTATGACTGAAGGTAAGCTGTAGCAGACATTTTCTGTCTGGCTCTGCTTCCTGTGGCAGCCACACTGTTCCTGCGCCAACCACACTGTGTCAGAATTCCAAAGGTGCCTGCAGGCTCATGAAGGTTGGGGACCCCTGGTCTACACCTACTGACTTGGCTACCAGCTTTAAGAGACAGCTTTGTGGCTTGGGGCATTGTTGGAATACAGAATGTCAGAAAGAACCTAGAGGTAGAAGAAATAAGGAGTAGAACCCCCTTGATTTCCAGTTTGAGGTCAGAAACCCATCACTCTTTGCCTGATCTGCTGGCGGAGTGGAGCAGCAGGAAGGGAGAGAGATCGATATGGCAGAAGGGGCCTGCTGTGATTGGTGGTATGGACTGTAAACTTGCTACTGCAAAGTTCAAAAGGCACCAGGGAGCTATAGCTCCTGCCCCTGGGCTCTGTGAGCAGCAGGAGCAAAATAAAAAGTGACAGCACAGCAATGCCACCTCTGATTATGTACCTGGAAGTGATGTCATGATGTCACGGCAAAGCTATAGGTTTTTGCCACAGAGATTTGGGAAATTCCTAGAGCATCAATGCAGCACCTTGATGTCACCATAAGAGGTCATGGTGTTGTGCTCTGAGACATCACCCTACCCTGCCCCGCCTTGAAAAGTTCTCAGGGGTTGCTGGAGGATGACTGGCAACCCTAAAAAGCACTGTGATGCTGCACTATTGATGCTATTGTTCTATCAGATGACAAGAACCACAGAATGACTAGAACTAGATTTCATGGCATAGCCAGGTGTCCGAATCCTCCACACGTTCAATTGAATACACGTTTATAGCAAAGTAGTATTTATTGAAGTAATGAAGAAAGCTGGTACACAGGAACTGTTTGGAATGGTCAGGAAATGCAGGGCACCAGATAATAAACGAATTCATACAATGCAATAACCAATAATCATGGTTCCCGCTTTCACAGGTGCTTCTAAAACTCGCGGTGAAAGCCTGGGAATTGAAACGGTTCGAAAAGATAAACAATTACTAGCTTCTCATGCCCTAGCTCATTATACCATACGCGAAGACACAACCAACTCCACACCTGTTGACCTTGCCGATAACTACGTTTCAACAGCAGTATTAGCGTACACAGAAAGGAATGCAGATTGCAGTCTGCTGGTAGCATACATGCGCAGTGGGGTCAGGGAAAGCCAGGGAGGGCAGAGATGGGTGTACAAAGGTTACACAGAGTTCTTTGGCAGCTTGCTGACACCAGGGCTACTACTGAAACCAGCCGCCCTGTGTCTCACTCTCCCCTTCTCCTGCCTAACATCTAGGGATGCTCAACATATGATGTGATGCAATTGTGTTGTAAATTTCCCAGCCCCATAGGAGGCAGTCAATGCAGCTGAATGTGCGAAGGGAGAACTTGCAGCAAGATGACAACTTATCGCACAGCCCACATTTTGTTGTGATATCTAGTTCCAGGCTAAACTAATGCCTTCATGAAGAAGGCTTGCTAGTTAAAATGCTGAGTGTAACCTTTTGAGTCACACAGAATTCTTTCAGAAGCTTTAAGTGGGTGGGGGAAGTAGACATTGCTTGCAACGACATTTAAAAACAATAAAAATAATAATTTTGCACTTTGTATCATAAGATAGGGAAGAAAGAGAGCAAGTGAGAGACTCCTTTGATACGTAGCATTTAAATTTCAGAATGCTAATGGCAACCTTGTGACTCATACAAAAGAGAGTTTTTGGTTGTTCTGTGTTCCTTGTAGCTTTCACTCTGCTTTTGAAACATGACCTCGCAACACTAGCTACCTTTTCTTCATCGTGGGGATTCAGAGGGGATCCCGATTTGCAAATGTACAACCCAGTTCCTACAAGCATCAGGGAAAATGCTAGTTGTCATATTTTAAATACTTTAGTCTCCAACTCGTTTTCAAAACATGAGGACTTTTTTTTCCCTTCAGAGCAACTTGGCATCACAGGAGGACAAAACTAGCTCGCGCCGCTGCCTCCGTCACTTAATGTGATTGCAAAATGTCACATGAAATAGCCCGCTCAGTTATTTGGCCTTGCAGGAGATGAAGGAGGAAAAGTAGGTGACAGACTGCTCCTCTTTTGCACAAAGCAATAAGCATAGCCTCCCAGGGTATGTCAAAAGCTCATTATTAATCTGAAAGGAAATCAAGTCATTTTCTTTAGCCAAGTAGACACTCACTGCTTCTCTGATGATTATAATTGAGGCTACGTGGTCATCAGAAGTTGTGAGGTTTCCCCCCTCCCCCTTCTTTTGGAAGGCTGAAAATCACAGATGAGTCAGAGATAATCTGGAGAAAATTATAGACTTCTGGATTTATCCTAATTTTTTTTTAAACTCTCCTCGGTATTCCATCTGCCTGACTTTTTTAAGAAAGGAGAGCAGGCATCCGATGGTATCTAGAATGGCTGCCAGAGACAATGACGCGATGGCACCTGTGACCTCCTCCCATAAGACACTGGCCTTGTTTATGTGCTGTTACACACTGTCAGTCTTCTAAGACAGTCCTGAAGAATCGGCTCACTGGCATTTAGTGCATTCTTAGCTCTACCTGCAGTTGCTGAACCAGCCACCTATTAGAAGTGAGCAGGGGCGCCTACTCTTGACATAAAGCATTCTGTGGCTTGGAGAAGACTCTTAATCCCCCAGCCCATGTGAACAACAAAGATGCTCGTCAGCATTCTTATCTTCTGAACCACAGCTGCTCAAGCCTATGTAAGAGCAAAAACACAGGCAAATAAAAACAGCCAGGTGACATGTGTAAAGGGGAGAACTCTAAAGAGTTGGACTGCCAAATGGTGGCTGGATGCCTCCAGGCTTGCTCAGATGAGGCAAATTTTCTAAACCCATTTCAACTTGGCTTCAGACCCTGTGTTTGGAACAGAAACTACCCTGAACAGCCTAACGGATGCACTTTGCCACGAAAGGTGTATGTGGGGTGGGACTCTGCTGATTCTTCTGGATCTGCCTCTCAGTGGCTTTGATACCACGGTAACCTTCTGGACTGGTTGGTAGAGGCGATGACTGGTGGTTCTGTTCTTTCCTGTGCTATCAGTACCAGAAGGTACTCCTGGAGGATGCTTATTCTCACCCGTGCAAGATCCAAGGGGATCTTTCATTCAAGTTCCATTCTGCTCAATAGCTACTTGAACGTTGCCTTGATGGCATCCAGTTCTCATTTTTAATCAAAGGTGAGGCAGTGAATGTTTTGGATTCCGCCAGGAGGTGGTCATAAACTGGATGAAGGCTGACAAGTGGAATCCAGCCCTTAAGAGACTGACTGGGGTGCTATAGGCCAAAGGATACAGAGAGACCAGGGGTTGAGGGATCAGTCTTTTCTGGATGGAGTTGCACTCAAGCTGAAAAGGCCATTTTGCAGCTTAGGGATAGATCCAGACTCACCAGACACTGCTATGCCCCCCTCCTTTAACTGAAGTTGCCTGGAGAAGAAGCAGGCCCTTCTTGGTTGTAACAACTCAAAAACTGCTTAACTGGCCATCTGACACTGAATCTATTAATTCTGAAGTGCCACAAGAAGACACTTCTTCCTCAAGCCTGGGAGTAAGTCAGCGAGAGAGGCTAGTGTTGCTGGCCCTTCAAGTCAGTTCACAATACACTGCTTAAAAAAAAAAAAGCTGTTAAATAGGACAGTAGGCTTAACGAGTGTTAGGGTTGCCAGTCCCCAGGTGGGAGCAAGAGATCCCCCAATTCTGTGGACTCCTGTCCGCTGCCAGCCAGCTGGCCAGTGGGGGGAGCCCCACCCCTAACAGCCACGACCCCAGATGACATTCCCAACACGATGAAGTTACATGGAAGTGATGTCATCACACTCAGGATGTCACACAGCAGCACTCTGGTTTTGGAGCAAAACTCTTGGTTTGAGCCCGATTTTACCACAGAGTTTGCCCCCAAACCGGAACATCACTGTGCGATGTCTCCGGTGTGATGATATCACTTCTGTGTGACGTCATCACAGCAGGGACGTTGTGCATGGCGATGTCACCCCACCCCCACTCCCAGAAAGCTCCCTTCCACCCCCTGCTGGCACGAGGTAAGGACCTGGCAACCCTAGCAAGTGTTCCTCCTAAGCGCTCACCATTCCTGTAGTTCCAGATCTGACCTGTGTCCTCTAGCTGCTAAGCTGACCCACTGCAAAAGTGTTGGTGAAGTCGTGGTGCCTTTGTACCTGGCCCAACTGTTCTACACAAAGCACAAGATGGATAATAGAACTGACGTCTGGGCCAAGAGAAAATGCTCATGCTGAGCAGGCTATGCAAACTGTTGCTAAAGTGAACCACGGCAAGGAGGGGGAGGAGATGCTCTGGTGGGGAGGGGGGGTTGCTGGGGCGAAGGAAGACTGGGGGGGGGGAGTGCCATGTAGCACACATTTATCATAAGTAATCAAAACAGCTTTTCAGACCCCTTCGTTCCCAACCCTTGCTCATTCTAGCCAGCCTGGCCACCCACTGCATGGGAAATCTCTTGTATTCTCTCCATTCAACTGATGCTCTCAGTGGGGGGAGAAATCCATTTGTTATTGGGGAGGGGGGCTGAAATGCTCACAAAGCCACCTCTTTCATGCAAGTTGCACTGCAGGCAAAGGGACTGACGATTTTGGCTTCTCTTCGTTTTAAAAAAGAGAGACAGGCAGACAGGCAGACAGACAGAAAAGCGAACCCTGTAAAGAACCTTACATTTGAAAAATAATTTAAAAATCCAGAGCCCAACAAAAGTCGATGGATTTAGGAAAAGCAGTTGTTAATCACAGGGAAATACCCTTCTGATATACAGGTGGAATTTTACCCTAACTGCTATCTTGCCAGTGTTTTGTTATCTCCCCATATTTCCCCTCTTGCCTTTTTCAAGAGGCTTAGTGGGAGCAGGCACCTGCCTCAGGTTTCCAGACAGAGTTGGGGAACAGAAGAGGGCGAGAGGACGGTGAGCGGACAGAGGGAAAACACAGGGCTACCCAGGCCACAGCTGCATAGCTACCGAGCCAGCATACCTTACCTGGGGGCCCTGGGAGACGCCAGTTTCTTCTGCCTTTTTAATTAGTGCACTTTTCTCCCACCCTTCCTCCTCCAGGGAGCTCAGGGCATCCCTAGGGCTGCAGCCAAGTCCATGGTCCACAGCTGCTGGTGGGTCCTAAACAGGGCAAGCCTTATCCAGAAGGACTATCAAGAAAAAAGAAACTATAAATACCAGGGTCTGTAGAGCAGAGATCCTGCGGGAAACAGGGAAAGCTGGTACCCAGAATTCAACTTTGTTGGTCTTAAAGGTGCCACTGGACTCACACTTTGTTTTATAAAACACACCACTCTTTTTTTCTTTTCTCACTGGGCATACCAACCTCCGTGTCCTCCCGCCCCTCAGCAGGGCGTCTATATCTTTGTGACAAGCAAAATTCTGGAGGTGATGCTCTGTGCTAGGAGAACTTCCAGGGCCATCCTTCTATGTCCATTGTAGCCAAAGGCATAAAGATCGGTGTCACTCTGCTCAGGGCTGCACTGTTTGCCTGCTGTTTGAGGAGTGAGAGTTCTGCCTGAGAAAGAGAGATGACGGGGCTTTGGATCGACTGTCTTCTGCCAGTCAATTTCTTGACTCTTTTGCTCCCCCTCCCCGCTTTCCTTCCATAAAAAGCAGTGTAGAGTAACTCCAAGGTTACTGTGAGTAGAAGCCATGAGAGGTGCACAGGGAATGACAGTTCAACAATGCTATCTACCATGCACATTTTCTGAAGTCAATATAGTCAATTAATTGGAATTTCACCTGGATAAAAAGTTTGAAGGATAACAGCAAAAAGGTGATGGAAATGAAAGAGCCAGTCTGGCACTGCATTTTTGTTTGTTTTTGCATCTTAATGTTGAATTTGTCCAGCAGTGATAGGAATACCAAATGGGAAATAAAACCCAACAAACATATGACTCGTGAGTTCTAGCCCACCGAAGCTTATTCTACATTAAATCAGTCTAAGGTGTCACGAAACTTCCCTTTTCTCTCCCCCCCCCTCTTTTGCTGCCACAGGCTACCCTACAGGAATTCAGTAGATGAAATAATATGGGTTGGATCCCACTGATAGTTTCAGGAAATGCCCTCCCATGACAGACCTCCTACACCCCTTCATGCTGTTCCTAGGGGCCCTCTTGGGTGGGCCAGGTTTGCCACTTTGGTGGGAGACCTCCTGCCAGCAGCCCAGTGCCCCCAGTGCTGCTTGCTAGGGTGTGAGTGGGGAAAATGGGGAGGGGGGAATCGGCATT
>NW_015173674.1:1508316-1519888 GCF_001447785.1 Gekko japonicus
CATTCCTGGTAACTCTAGGGTAAAAACACAGAGTTTCGGGTGCATGCCAGATCATTGCCCAACACACTGATGTGACATCACAATGCTGGGGGGGGGGGCACCAGGCAGGTAGGTCCCCTCCCCCCAAATTCTCCCAGCAGCTGGCAACCCTATGCCCCTTGTTCCCCAGATGCAACATTTCATGGGGCATTTTGGGTTGCAGCAAGAGGATGGAGGTCTAGAAGTTGTACTCTACTGAGGGAAATCCTTTCATCAGCGGAGATATCTGGAGATAAACTGTTCTATTAATTTATTTGTCTCCTTAACAAAACCTGAAATAGTGAATCTGTTTATCTGTTATAATGGCTAGCCCCTCCTTCCTTCAAGGAGTTCAGGGAGTCCTCTCCTCCTCCATTTTATCTTCACAACAGTCTTGTGAGGTATGTTGGACTTAGAGAAAGTGATTCAAAAAGTTTCATGGCTAAGTGGAGACTGGAACCTATGTCTCCCTAATACTACTGGAAACAGCCTCTGCACTGCAAGACCATTACTTATGTACACAGCATATTTTGGGACAGAATGTGATTTTAATACAAGCGCAGGCTGAGCACTTGCAGTTTTCTTGAGACACAACCATAAAACTATCTGAAATGACAAACTAATACATATTTTAGACCATAGAACAAGAGCTGCACTCATTCAATGTGCTTCTGTTCTGACACACGGAGAAAGGAAAATAAAGGTCACTTTATTGAGGTGAACTTCGAGGAGAAACTGCCTCCTTGTCCCTTACCTCTGCCAAACACAATTGTATTTTAATGTACTGCAAAAAGCAAAACAGTGTATTTGCAGACTGCTCATGCAGTAGGCTGTGATCCACCAACTTGAACACTAACAGCCAGCCATTCATCAAACGGAGGTTGTGTGGGGTAAAGTGCTGGGTCAGGACTGGAGAAAGGCAGGTTCAAATCCCTACTCAGCCATGACGCGTAATCGGAGACCTCAAGCCTAGAAGAAGAAGAGTTGGTTTAATACCCCGCTCTTCACTACTCAAAGGGATCTCAGAGCGGCTTACGATCACCTTCCCTTCCTCTCCCCACAACAGGCACCTTGTGAGGTAGGTGGGGCCGAGAGAGCTCAGAGAGAACTGTGACTGGCCCAAGGTCACTCAGCAGGCTTCATGTGGAGAAGTGAGGAATCAAACCCGGTTCTCCAGATTAGAGCTCTGCCACTCTTAAGCACTACACCACACTGGCCTATCACTCTCTCCCAGCTTAACCTACTTTGCAGGATGGTTCTAAGGACAAAATGGAAGATGGAAAAGCCATGTATGTCACCCAGAGTTCTGGGAGTAAGAACACAAATAATCCTATAAGCAGCCTAGCCAGAAGCTCATAATACAACAGCACTGGCCTGTGATCAAGTGACACCTACCAGTCACATTGCTGAAGGGCTGGGTCACCACTAAGGCCTAGCTAGAATTCCCTCATGGAATACAGCATGCATTGTGACAAAGGAGGACCCACAAAGACTGGCAAAGGAGAGAAAACTCCATGTCCCCGTAAACCCTGACTGCTGCTCCACATTCCCTGCTACCACCAGTGGTTCCCCCATACCCGCCCCCCCCCACATAAACTGTTGGCTCTCCTTCTGTTCACCTCCAGTTCTGGGTTCCCTTCTTCCCACCTCCTTTATTCCTTGCTGCTGATTGGATGCTGCTCGTGTTTGTATAATAGTTTCAGTTGCTGTATGGCAACCCAGAATGCTGTGCAAAGTTCAGCACTGGTGTGTGTGTGTGTGTGTGTGTGTTTGTCAGAGAGCGAGACTTCTATGCAAAACAACTTTTGGGAGAGGGGTTACCACAAAATTGGGAGGGGGGGGGGTTAAGTTGAAATTACCCTGGGATTGCAGAATCGTAAATGGTAGATATGTCTGACCCCAATGTGCAGATCTGGCTATTCACATGGGGATCAGGGTCAAAGTTACAATTTCTAATGAACTGGGTCCGAATTTCCCAAACTGCCACAGAGCAGCTGTGGAGAAAGTTGGCTCAGGAAGGGAGCATGGGGAGCAGGCTTGGCAAGTCTTCAGTTTTGGCAGAAGACCTCCCACCCCTTGCCAGCCCTTCCCACTGCTGCTCAGCTGGTTGGTGGGGGAAATGGGGTGTGTGTGATCAACATCACCCTAATGCCATTACACCAGTTCTAGTGTGACCCAGAAGTGATCTCATCACAATGGGGTGAAACTCTAGCATTTGTATAAAACTCTATTGTTAAACCATAGATTAGGGGGTGAATGCTACAGCGTTGCAGGCAACGTGATGACTCTACTTCCTGGTGACAGTGGAAGTGCCATCACTGCATAGCCAGTGACATTGTCACGTCACTGGCAAGCCCCACCCCTGTACAGTGATTATCCTGCTGGCTGCAAACCTCAGGCAGCTTTAGTGAGGCGAGGAGGGGCTCTGGCCTCCCCCCCACATCACTGTTTTCCCTGAATCAAAATGGCCCTGGAGAGGAAGTTATTTTTCCCCATTTCAGAGCCACACACCTACTGTCATGTATATACTGAAGGGCTCTGAGCTGTCACAAACATTCAATACCCCTCTCCTATCAATTTGCTTTGGTTGCTTACTTAGGATTGCTAACTTTAGCACTGCCCTGTGATGCAAAGGGAATGGTGTATCTTTCAAATGTATAAAAGATGGAAAGGTTCTGTAGGTGTAGCTTATTACAATGCTGCAGTCCTAATTCATGAATGAAATGACACCTACCAATCCTCCTCCTGTCGCAACCCTTTAAGTTATAAAAGAACCAGGCCAGACTAGGCATTGGTAGCTCAAGCAGTATCTGCCTTTGTTTGCTTCCTCTAAGATTCAGTACTGTCTTCGTCTTTTTAGCAACCATGGACCACTCAGCTCCACACACAGAAACAGAACAGCTCCATTCTTGCTTGGTTGAGAATGCAGTTGCACTTGACATTTAATTTGTTGCCCACAGGCCTAACTTTAATCTTGGTGAAGTTACCACTCCACCACACACACCCCACTTCCTTAGCATGTGACTCTGAGGTCACATGCATTCCTATCACTTTTTTTAGTGGGTCTGGAGAGGTTGAAGACCACTGATATAGGCAGAGGATGGATGACATTAAAAAGTGCATAGCCAATGCAGGAGTAATATTTGCACAACTACCTCAGACCCCCTATACAATCACGCACCACCTACCCCTCCTCGCATCCACTGAAATTCAAGCAATCGCCTGTGGCCCCTCTTACAAAAAGAATGGAAGACCTAGTTCCGCTTGACTTCTTTTTGAGCTGTTTTATACCACAATGCAAGAGAATGGCTGCATGTCTTTTCTGACCTGAACGTGTCCCTCGCCCTTAATGTGTAATAGCACACTTACGCCTATGGCCATCTCAAAGATAATCATGACTATCTCTAAATGAGCCTTCTGTAGCCTTCGGATTGTAGGTGATAAAGATCCTGATCCAAAATCCATGTTGCCTTGCTGCGTTATTCATGGCTTTATTCACTGGGCAGGTGAAGAGACTTCCTTAGCAAAAGAGCTAGTTAAGGGATTAGCTAATGAACAGTATATGCTCCAACCAGAAGCCACAGCATAATATACAGATCTTTTCTGACTGAAGGCAAACTGAGAGTTTGGAAGAAGAGGAAAGCAACAGCAGATTTCCCCCTTGTTTAACCTTGGTTTTTCCATTAAATCCTGAATGTGAAACACAACAGATCCATTTCTCCACAACTATAAAGGCCCCATGACAACAAATGGGGGGGGGGGAGATCTTCTTGGTCATTGTGCAGAAATAAGGCAACACCATGTGCTAGGGTTAATAACTTGAGTTCAAGAGATAATAAACCGTTCCACCAAGTCAAAAGAAATTGTTCCCTCTTCTTGTCTTTCTTCCAGACTAGAACAATGAGTGTCTAACATGACTAGGGCTTAATAATGTATGGGACTTAATAATGCACGGCTCGGCAGACACCCTGCGATTGCGCTATTGAGTTCATTTACAGGCGTCACCAGAAACTGGATCCATGTGGCTTCCTATCTCCAACTTTGAAAAGCAGTAAAATAATTTAACCTTTCTTTGGTTGTGGCACTATTGATTTGCAAGAGTGGGCTGGGAGGGAGAGGCAATTCACACACACACACACACACACACACACACACACACACACACACACACACATAAAAGCAGAAATTTATTCTGTCCCACTTGCCAAAGACACTCTTAATGCATATATACACACACAGAGTAGCTATTGAGCCAGGCCTAAGCGATTACAAAGGTCCTCTGTGGTTGTGGAGTTCTGATTGTTTTGCCCTGCCCGTGTTTTTCCTTTGCTAGGACCAGCGGGGTCAGGGCCTCCCTTCCCCTTCGCCTGCCGCTGGCCCTATTCAGTGTACTGGACAATTCCCTCAGCGAGGGGCACTGGGAGGAAGAAGAAAAAAGAAAGAAAGAGGAGAGGAGAGAATCCAACTTTAGGATTGCTCGAAGGAGAGCGGTGGAGAAAGGCAAAGTGGGGAGGGATGAGAAGCCAGGGAGGCCAGGAGTGAGGGTAGGAGAAAACAGCTCAATGCACAGCACATATCAATAGACACTGCTCTGAGCTTTCTGCTACATTTAGCAATTTGGGAGCTTTCTCTGTGCTCACAAAGGGCTGGCTGGCTTCTGTAAACAAGTTCCTTCTTGCCTCACCAACTTGCTCAGTGAACAGCGCTCAAGAACTCCAATTTTGCACTGGATTTAGCAGGGATTTAGCAGGCCCAGATTCTCTCCTCTTTTAGCCATTTGCACTCTCCAGCATGCTTCCGCTTGGACATCTAGTCGAGCGTTTCACTCCCCTTGGAGGGTGGGTGCACTTCAGCATCATTCATGATGCCACACGGCTGTTCTAAGAACAGGCTAGAGAAACACCATTCTGACAGACCAGTCTTGGACTGCGACGGAGCATGACATGGGCTGAAGAAATATTTTGGTCCCCAGCCTTTTAAGAGCCAGTTTATTAAGTGTCACCTTTGTGATTACGCGAAACTATCATTAGCACCACATAAAAGTGAGCCCATGTGGGTGAGACATACACAAGTCCGTGCCCATTTGCACAGCTCTGTCTGAACTGTGCAGCGAGCAGCCCAACCGCAGACAGAATGCAAAGGACCATGTGGGAACAAGAGATCAGGCTTATGTTTCTTGAACCACGGTTTTCCACAATTAGGGAAACTTGGAATTTCAAAGAAAAAGCAACCCCCCTCAATGCCACTACAGAGAGACCTGTTGCAACTGATACTGTATGTGTGAAAGAGGGAAGTGGTAAAAAAAAAAAGCCCTCCTGGATTCTCTTCAGCACAAACTTTGGCTAGAACTCAAATTGTAAGCATATTGAGTAAGACACATACATGAAGTCATAGATCTGCCTTATAACGAGTCAGACCATTGGTCTATCAAAGTCACGGGGGCAGTCTCTTAGCCAATGGGCAAGCAGGGCTGTTGTCCTGGGACCCATGCTAGGAGTGGCCCCCAACTGCCCATGGCCTTGTCCCCACCCACCGGAGGGAGGAAAAGAAGAACAGCAGTGTATAGAAATATTGCTTCTATATCCACATGCCTTCTCCAGTGATGTCTTTTGATAACATGCTGTGTCTTGTTTCCTGTTGCAAGCCAAATGGTGGGGGCCACATGGCCTCAACAGCCATGCCATAAACCCACATTCTTTCACGCTTTCATGCCAAACACCAGACCTCATGGCTACAGTTTCTGGCCCATGCGACTAGTCATGTAGACCATGAAGTAGCTGGAGGTTGGGGTCACCTGACTGCAGGAGGGGCTCCAAACTTTTAGCCATTCCTGTGTTGCAACTATGGCAACCAACAATTGGGCACTCGCAATTGGCTGATGGCCACAGCTAATTTGTGACTGGAATTGGGCTATAATTGATTCCTCTGGGAGTGAGTTGCTTAGCTCTCCCTTCCTCCTCTTATCATTATCTGTTTTATGGCACCTGAAATGCTGCCTCTTGAGAGAAAAAGAGTTACTTTATGACTTGGAGCACATGGTGTGCAAAAATGGGATTTCCCTTCAAAATCCCTTGGTTCTGGGACTATCTTGGACTGAGGAATCCTCCTGACGTGGTAACTATGAATCATTAATGTTTAGAAAAGGCAAACAGCCCTAGCCTTTGTTATTTTTGTAATCTCTGGTAGTCTATGCTAAGCTCTGTACTAAATAAAGATCTCTTTTATTGCTAAATTGTCTTTGATGTTGTACCTGAATTCCAAGGCTAAATCCTGTGGCCTAAACGCTCCCCAGATATGCTACCATTGGAGAGTAAAAGTGTGCATCTCTGGAGTGAGTTGCTAAGGTGTTCTGTCCCAGATGCCAACTAAGGGTTTGGAATCTCTCCCTTAGGAAAGGCAGGGACTAGTGAAAAGAGGTTCTGGTGGCATATTGTTCTGGAAACCAGAGAGGGTATAGACCATCTCGTGGTTTGTTGTTTAATGTACTGAAAAGTACAGGATTCCCTCCCGTTCCTGGACTGGCTTGGGTGGGCAAAGACCTGTACATGGTGGCAGCTAATCCTGTACAAGCAGGCACCCACCGCCTCCACCGCTTGCACTCGCCCCGCCTGGGATTCAGGCACCCAGCTCTATAGTGACGGCCACTCACGCCGACCCCATACAGGGTATGGACAACCATCTTGACAGCATCAGCCACTTGTGGCTGCCTTGACTCATTCTTCGGCAGCCGGCTTCCAATGGTGGCGGCTGCCCCTTGCTTGGACACGGTAGAGGCTGGCAGGGGGCCCAGAGGGGCAGCAATTCTGCGGCTGCATCCTAGATCTTTGCCCAGGACCCCAGAATCACTAATCCCGACAAGGTCAATACTGGCAGCTGCCCTCCAGGGTTTCACACAGAGGTCTCTCACACCACCCACTACCTGGCCCTTTGAACTGAAGATACTGAGGATAGAACCTGGAACCTTCTGCGTGCAAAACAGATGCTCTGCTATGGAGCCACAGTCCCTTCCCAGGAAGACTCCAGTTTCCACCCTGTAAATTCAGAAGCAGTCTTAACTGAAAACGTTTCAAGGGTAAGGTTGTCTCAGTGAAACAAACACAAGACCCTCAGAGACCTACACAATTTCCCAAGGTATAAGCTTTTGTGAGTCAAAGTTCACTTCATCAGATGCAAGCATATTTTTTGTTGGTCAGTAAGGTGCTCCTGGACTCATCTTTTCTCCTGCTCTTACAGACTAGCACAACTACCCACCTGGAGTTATCTCAGTGAGGCTACCGGAGGTTAAAGGATGAGCCTCCCTTCCATAGCATTAGCAACAGAAAGCGATCAGGAAAAAAGGGCAAATCTGTGTTTGCCAAATGTGCATAATTGATACAGATTAGGTCAACATATGACAGCTTTGGGATTTTTCCTACCTGCTAATTTGCTTTTATTGCATAATCCTAGAGTGTCAAAATCCACTCACTTGCTTTTTGATTTTTTAAAAAAGCCAATACAAGAAGTCACAGAGGTTAGTACCCTAGTGAGTTGAGTAGGAAGTGCTGCCACTGGTATGGCAAATGGTTCCCGGCACATAATAAAGCTGCAAATATGCCTCACTGAAGAAGCCATCACTGAACCCTGACATTCTTGGTACTGGTCCAGTGGACCTTTCCACTGCAGTGTTTCCTGGGCTGCAGTGGACTGAGCATAGTCAGTAACCAGCACATGGAAGAAACCACCTGTGCATAAGTCTCTGTTTGGTTTGCCAGAGATGCCTCTGTGTTTTTCTCTTTTGATAGCTCCCGGCACTTTGAAATAACAAACAGCACTGGATAAACACAGATCAGAAACAGAGAGCTGGATCCTAATGCATGTTCTGTTCAATGTCACCTGATTTCCCTTCTCATTCCCACATAGCTTTCAACCTCATGCGCCCCAGCATGGCCATTTTGACAGTCAAAAGGCATTTCCTCCACTTTTGCCAGTGGAGGAGCTAGTAGGTTCCAGTTCACTGACTTCATCCTTGTCTCTTGCAAATGACTTTCTTTTTAGGTCAGATAAATCGCCACTTAACGGAATAAGTAGTATTGCAAGGGAGCTGAAAGAAGGAAAGGAAAGGGAGAGTCATGCCCCTTTGCTCAGACTTGAAGCAGGGAAATGGTAAGCATACAGCATATTTGATGGGATGCATATTACACATTTTAATCTGATGCTCTTGATCCGGATTACTCACAACATCTGTTTCCCAGTGACTTATTTGCAAATTCCACAGTCAGCTCTCTCCACTTGGAAAAGATTGAAGGCAGTAACAATGGGACACAACCAGAGTGGGAACATTATTTTTAAAGAAAATCTGACCCAAAATTATACAAAAATAAGAGGTGTCAGCATAACCCTGGTTTCCCCAGAAAATCCACTGCTTGTCCACCGTCCTGTACGTGATACCTCCTGTTGCCCACGTCTGCAAGGATGCATTAAAATCCTCTCTCCTTCAATTGTTATCCATCAGAATGTTAGAGGGATTTATGTGAGCATTAGTGGCCAAAAGGTCTGCCATCTACCATCCACTATGCACGCTCTTCCCTTCTCTCATCTGCAGGTTTACATATAGACTTCACACATATACAGGAAGAACAGGCACATGGTGTAATATAAGCTCATGCACATTGATAAGTTGGATGAACCCAAACCAACAGCTAAAGCCAGGGTGGAAATGCACATTGCAAAAAATAAAATGGGACAGCCATGGAAAATGGATGCTATGTGTCAAGTCTCTCCCCCCCTGATAACATCTAGTTCACTTCTGCCTGTGTTCTGATATCATTACAATGTACATTTGAGTGCCTTTGCCACTAGCAGCCAATGATATGGAGAAAGAAAACACATGCACATTCTAAATAGTCTGCTATGGAGAGGGGGGGAGAGGAACACATAATTCTGCTCACAGAGTGTACTAAATTTCTTGCTTGACTTTAATTGGGCAAATCTCATTACCCAGTTTGTCTCCAAGCATCCTGGAAATACATGTATTTATTTTTGTTCCCAACATCTTAGAACTAATTCCAAGGAAGGAATAAAGGTGAAAGCACAGCTGGGTGGCTGCTACTTGTTTCGTGTTTCTACTGAAATGTTTGAAGGGGGACTCGCATTTGGCAAGATTTGTGAGCTCCTTGCATGATCTGAGGCTCATGGATTACACCGTGTTAAAGTGAACCAATGTGGTGTCTGGTCAGAGTGTCAGTCTAGGATCTGGGTGGTGTTCAAATCTCTACTCAGCTGTGAATAGGGTTGCCAGCTCCTCCCAGAGTGGGGAGGGTTGCCAGCTCCAGGTTGGGAAAGCCCTGGAGATTTACGGGTGGAGTCTGGGGAGGACAGGGACCTCAGTGGGTTACAAAGCCTCGAGTCCACTCCCCAAAGCATCCATTTTCTCCAGGGGAACTGATCTCTGTAGTCTGAAGATGAGATGTAATTCCGGGGGATCCCTAGTTCCCGCCTGGAGGCTGACACCCCCAGCTGTGAAGCTGACTGGTTCAGTTTGTCTCTCAGCCTACCTACCTCACAGGGTTGTTGTGAGGACAAACATGGGGGGAGTGCCATGTAAACCACCCTGAACTCCTTGGAAGAAGAATGAGACAAAACATTTATACTGATGGACAGTTCCAAGTAAAATGAAAGAAAGCAGAAAGAAAAGTTACTCATTGAAATGGACCTGGTATACGTACAAGGTGCCTTCAGAGTTGCCAAGATCTATTATGGGGATTCAGTGTCTTGGAACATGGTGAGAGATGCACCTCTTGCTCCCATACAACAGTTCCCTTTGTGTTGCTTCACTGGGCTTTTTTTAGGCGCACAGATTTATTTTAAGTTGTAATGTTACATGTCACTGCAACAAGTGCATGTTTAGAAAGATGCATATTGCTCGGCTGTATTCATGGAAGTGCCAGGGGTGGCCTCCTCTTCCTGCTGAGCTCACACTTGGCGGCAAACCTGCATGTTGCTGCATAAAGTGTGCATCTGTCGTTCAAGGCGCAAGTGTTGCAGTGGTTAGTGTTATTTTAGAAGGCTTTATTTGTGGGGGGTGGGGGACAACTGTGGAGAGTATGCAGCAGGTTCCTCACTCACATTAAATCCCTGACTTCTCTCTCCCCATCCCTCCTATGAGGGGAGGCATATAAACAGACTTGTTCAGAGATTCCAGCTTCCTACCATTTCAGCTCAAGCAAATTAGAATGGAGAAGTGAGACACGTCTGCCTGACAGAACTAAAGGGTGGGATCAGACAGCAACATCTGGGAAGCATCCTGCAATCGTCGACAACGGATGTTAAGTGGAGTTAAAAGGCACCACCGGGGAAAGTCCGGTAGTAAACAAGTTCTGATGGGCCATGGACGGACTTTCCCCTGTCTGGTCGCGCAAGCATGCTCTCATGCCGTTGTGATGGTCTGATCAGGCCATCCCGGCTCGGTGCCGTATGAGCATCATCGCATACTCCATAGGGGGCCCTCGGTGCAGAGGTTCCTCGTTTATGCGCATGGGAAACAAACAGCCAAAAAGAAAAGACCCAGCCAAAGTTGCGTGTAATCACATAGTGATGGGCTGTGCCCGCAGCTACAAAAGGATGTGTGATCTCACAACTGCATATCAAATTCCTCCGGAGGAGATCGCCTCGCTTCCCCTCCACTCCAACTGGTGCGTGTGACCGCAGCCTATATCTCTTTGGGACACTTGGAACTAACAGCAGCAACCATTCCTCTCACTCCCCTCCTCCCATGTATGGAGAAATGTTTTTCTCCACAGCACTCTTGAGGCCCCGGCAGCTTGATACTAGTTCTGAAAAGATATTGGGTTGGATCCCACCTAAAACTTCTGCACATGGAAGGAGGAAGCAGATTTTTTTGCCTTCCCTGGCCTACAAGCTATTCCGGGGGGGGGGGGCACATTGCCCAGGCACAGCATTTCAGATGGCTTGAGAAGGGGGGGGGGGTTTGCACATTCCTGCAGGGAAGTCCTTCTACAAGTGGAAATTTTAGACAGCAGCCAAGCTATTCCCGGCTTTTCCAACACAGGACCCAAAAGGCAGCAGCGATGCCGGAGCACACCTATGGCCAGATGTGCATTGTCACACCACAAACCATACAAGGGTAACTTTCAAGAGGGCCATTTAAAGACAATCCAGGTGCAAGTTCCAGGCTTACTTTTTAATTTACGGACCATGAGCTTTCTTAATCTTTCCTGCAGCACAAGGAACCCACATTGGGATGACTTGTACCTGTTTTGCACATGTGAGTATGAACTGAGAAGCTTTGCACTGCCATTTGCTCAGTGTCCACTGAACGATAGCTGAGACCTTGAATTCTCATTTGTCCCCAAAGAGCCAGGTGAAAAGAGGAGGGAGTTAGACATCCTTTCTATATACTAACATACAGGGTAGGGATGACTCTTTTTGAAGTAGTCAGAGGAGAACAGCATCAAATTGTTCAGACTCTGCCCACATCTCTAATATTGAGAACTGAATATGAGGCCCAAATCATCTGACAGCCATTTCAGAGGAGGAAAATATGGTTCTAGCAGGA
>NW_015173674.1:1519936-1524473 GCF_001447785.1 Gekko japonicus
CTGGTTGCTGTTTCCCTGTTTAGGGAGGGAAGATGGCAAGGCACAGTCCAATTTCATCAGATCTCAGAAGCTAAGCAGGGTCAGCCCTGGTTAGTACTTGGGTGGGAGAACACCAAGGAAAACAGCAGAGGAAGGCAATGGCAAACCACCTCTGTGTTGGAATAGCAAGGTCTATAGTGCAGCCTTATGAAGAAGATCTGAAGATCACCCTACAGCGGGGCAGCTGAAGGACTGGTAGTTGGCACAGTAAAATTAGGGACTGCCCACAATTTCAGATTATGTCCTTGCTGTCTCCTGATTGGCTCTTCTGGAGACATCCTGCTCATGCAGAGATTCCTTCTTGTTGTTGTTCCTCCTTCAGCAGTTAGGTTAGACAGTTAGTGTTCTATAACTGTTTGATCTTCTTTAAATAAACCTACTTATTTTTCTCTAAACAGTCAGTGATCCACTTCCTTTCCATATTTAAACTCTGCCAACACTCTGCTTCTCACTTGCCTTGAAAGCCCCTTGCTGGGGTCACCAAAAGTCAGCTGCAACTTGATGGCACTTCACACACACACACACACACACACACACACACACACACACACACACTTACCTCTTCCAATTAAGACCCTCCCTGCGATGCAGTGGCTTTCCCCCCACCAAATCTGATGCTCACCCCCACTAAGACACAGCTATTAGTCAACTCCAGTTCTGCGACTCCAAAAAACAACAACGTTCCCCTCACAGAAAGGACTGTTTGGGAAAGGGGAACATGGAAAATCTCTGTGATCCTTCTTGGCCAACTGAGGATCACTGGATTTAACCCTAGGATGGCCAACTGGCCAGAAAAAGATAACCTGGACAGCTATTATGAAAAATTTATCAGCAGGCGCTTCCTGTGGCTTGGAGATTAACATTATCACCAGCTAATTGCTGTAGTCATGCCGGCCACATGACCACAGAAACGTCTTCGGACAGCGCTGGCTCTTCGGCTTTGAAACGGAGATGAGCACTGCAACCCTAGAGTCGGATTCGACTGGCTTTCGAGCAAGGGAACCTTTACCTTTACCTTTAAAAGCCCAGGTACAAACTTAGTTCAAAAGATGGCAACCCCAAGTCTCACTATGGGCCTTGGATGCAGCCCACTCCATTGTAAAATGTGCAACACAGAATTTAAAATTCTAAGCCTCCATGTGGAATGAGGCTGCCAGTGCCTTAAATTCTAGTTTTAGAACCCGCCCTGCCTCAACCCCGCTGCGCCAGATCAGGTCAGAAACTGTAGCAAATTAATGCAGGCATCCCTGTTCATCCCTCACCTTCCTCACAGGGGTGTTTTGAAGCTTAATTAATGTTTGCTCAGTGCTTTGAAACCCTCAGATGAAAGGCCTGATAGAATTGCAAAGTGGTGTCGCTAGATGATGCTAACCCAGAATGTTCCCTGCCCCGTAGGCAACACCCATTATGATGCCATCCTGCTGAGAAGTGGCAGAATGAGAGGGCTCCTGGGAAATTTTCCAAAGCTGAGCCCACAGCTGCTGTGAGATCTTATTTTTTCCCCATGTAGGCAGGGTCGTGTATATGTGCACATAATGGAATCTATAAAATGTTCATGGACTTTTCCCTGTTTATCAGTACAATTTTTATCATATCCCCTCAGTGCTAAAAGAAAAATGTAAAATTGCCTAAACAATACAATTAAAGTATGTATGTGAGAGAGAGAGAGAGAGAGAGAGAGAGAGAGAGCGAGAGAGAGAGAGAGAGAAAGAGTGCAGGTATGCACACTGCTTGTGGTTTTTGGAAGACAGATACCTTTGAGGAATACCTGAGCATTTTTATGTTAAAAGGCCTGTTCCTCCCTTAAGGAGATAGGACTTTCTGATTTGGGGGGAATGATGATGTGAAATTAGACAAATTTTCATACTAAATTAAACCCCCCTAGAAAGGATAGGACAGTTTAATGTTTCTAATGGGAGAGTAACAAGAGTTGACATGTGCCTCCTAGAACTCCAGTGGCTGATAAGAGAAAAATTAAAAAACAAAAACAAATAATGTCAGTGATGGCATGATACTGGCATTTCTGAGAAACCCCTGAAGTGATCTCATGCCTCTCAGAAATCACCCCAAACTCTATCGTCTTACCACAGAATCCCCAGCAATTCCCAGAGAGGTATGGCATCACTTCTGGGTTTTCCTGGATGTGACATCACACTATTGCTGATGCCTTCCCACCCCCCCTTTGGGCTCCCGCTACCAAGCTGGTCATGACAACCCTAGGAATAAAAGACCCTTTTGTACTGAGAAAGTTAGTACCTATTTCCCGAGCCTCTCTTGCTGCCTATAGCAACATTTTCCAAACTCCTCATACCCAAGACATTTTTTTCCTGAAATAGAGGAGAGAGATGTAGGGGCTTTTCATTCTTGGACCCAAACAAGTTTCGAGTGCGAATGAGGGGGGAAAGTCTGCTCATCTGGGCAAGTCACTCTGCTCTGATTGGAAGGAGGTACGCCATACAGAGACACAACAGCAACTTTAAGGATGGGCCATTTTGCTGTATACAAACTTTTCTTTACTGAGTAATGAAATACTTCCTGAGCTACTTCTTCCCTCCCTTCACCATTGTACCAAGTTTTGTTCTGTCCTAGGAACAGAACACGGATTAGGAAGAGCACCAGAAATGAAGTCAGCAGCTAAGCAGCTCAGAGAAAAACCCTATAAAATTGTGCTTCATGGTTGTTGTTTTTTAAACCTAGAGCAGATGTGTTTGTGGTCTCCTCCTGTGTCTTCCAAGAAAACCCACAGCAGTGCAGCAGCTGAAGAGCTACTGGTAGCTCACAGGCTGACTTTTGGAGTCCCCTGATCAGTGTTCCCTCTAAGCTGAGTTAGTGTGAGCTAGCTAGGGCTGCCAAATCCCCCCGGGGGGCGGAAATCCCCCCGCTCCAGAGGCCCGTTCCCCGACGCCAGGGAATTGGGCCCCGGGGGGAACCCCGCCCCAGCGTGCACGTCACAGGGAAGTGACGTTATGATGCCGGGCACGCTGGGGGCGGTGCCATGTATGAGCGGTTGCCGATCCTCTTTGCAGGGTGGCACCCTAGAAGGCAAGGGAAAACTCTATGGTTTTCCCTTGTATGGTCGTGGCCCTGCCCCCAGCATGCCCGGCGTCATGACGTCACTTCCCTGTAACGTGCATGTGGCCCACCGGGAGCAGCACAGGAGTCCCCCGCCGGCAAGGTAGGTAACATTTGGCAACCCTAGAGCTAGCTCACAGTTTTTTAGCCTCCAGCTCACACATTTTTGTCTTAGTTCAGGAAGGAGGGTCTAACAACACACAATAGAGGTGTGGCAAAATCACCCTCCCCAGTGCATGCTGATTGGATGACGGCAAAGACAGAGTAGCTCAACATGCTGAAAGGCAACATGTGTCCTCTTCTATGGGTGGATTCTTTGGGCTCGCAGGGGTTTCTCACTGCACATTTGAGGTTCTCATGGAGGAAGCTAGTGTTGCCATGACACTTGTCAGACTAGCTGGCCATGCTTGTTCCACCTAATCACAGGTTTAATGTAAAAATAAGAAAGGGCACCTCAACATACATCTTCTTGAGCTGAGACGGGATGCGAAACAAATAGAACAAAGACTTAAGAACGTAACCAGAAGGACCGGCCACATTCAGATGTTGTGATTTGATCACTATAAAAATAAGCCAGGCCCAGGAATGCTTCAGGGCTCCTTGTTCTATTTCCGCTGTCCTCAGGCAAGACCTGGAGATTGTGGTGGAAAAGCAACTGCAGTTTGCAGTGCCCCCCCCTCCCTGTCCACAGCACTGGGGGTTTGTACATGAAATCTGGATGCAGCTGTTCACTGGAAAACCATGAAAACTGGAACTCTGCTGAGCCATATTTCAAATTGTACCAATGCATCCATGATAATGCTTTTTAAAAAATAGTTTATCCCCTGTAATTTGCATAAAAATGTTTATTTTATGGAAGGAAAGAATACTTGTGCCACCTGCGACAATGCAAGCATGTTCATGCTCTGTCTCCTGCAAAGCTCACATTTGAACAGTGCGCTCTGTAGCCGTCTGAGTTAGGGTGAGGACTGGCAAGAATCCTTTCCTTACAGTGTTGTGGGGGCCTGATGAGTGGTGCTAGCAGCATAAGTCATGGAGCTATTCTTAGTCTCCGCATCCAGAGAGTATAAATAATGAGGGGCAAGTTTATTGATCTTCAGGAGACTGTTGAGTGTCAAGAGGAACCCAAAGTGTGACCACATCTCTTGTGCTCTGATTGGAAAAGAGGGTGGGTGAGAGGAGGAGGAAGCATGAAGATCACATGGCAGCTTTTGTGCTGCTCACGAGAGAAAAGAACACAGTGCAGCTGCATGGATTTGTTCTTCATGCAATCAATAACTGCTTTGCTTTAGAAGTGACTCTCCTTAGTCTTCAGCCCAAACTACATGCCATGAGAGAGGAGGAGGAGGAGGAGGAGGAGGAGGAGGAGGAGGAGGAGAAGAAGAAGAAGAAGAAGAAGAAGAAGAAGAAGAAGAAGAAGAAGAGG
>NW_015173674.1:1524497-1525793 GCF_001447785.1 Gekko japonicus
GATTTATACCCCGCCCTTCACTACCCAAAGGAGTCTCAGAGCGGCTTACAAACTCCTTCCCCTTCCCCTCCCCACAACAGACACTCTGTGAGGCAGGTAGGGCTGAGAGAGCTCTGACAGAAACTGCTCTTTTTTCAAGAACAGCTGTTCCAGAACTATGGCTTGTCCAAGGTCATCCAGCAGGTGCAAGTGGAGGAGTGGGGAATCAAACCCGGTTCTCCCAGATTACAGTCCGCACACTTAACCACTACACCAAACTGGCTTCTGCCAACCCAGAATTTCTTTAACTTATCTCCAATAACACTTAGCTGGAAAATACATAACGTGATGTCATCACCCAAGCGTTTCCCTCACTCTGCTACTTCAGGAGGGACCACTTGAACACGACTGGAAAAGGTCAGTATACATTCCAATAAATGCCAAGGAATGTTCAAACTATCGCACAATTGCACTCATATCACACGCTAGAAAGGTCATGCTCAAGATTCTACAAGCTAGGCTTCAAAAGTATATGGATAGAGAACTGCCAGAAGTACAAGCTGGGTTTCGAAGAGGTAGAGGAACTAGAGATCAAATTGCCAACATTCGCTGGATTATGGAGAAAGCAAGAGAGTACCAGAAAAACATCTACTTCTGCTTCATTGACTATGCTAAAGCTTTTGACTGTGTGGATCACAACAAACTATGGCAGGTCCTTAAAGAGATGGGAGTACCAGACCACCTCACATGTCTCTTGAGAAACTTGTATAAGGGACAAGAAGCAACAGTTAGAACCAGATATGGAACAACTGATTGGTTTAGCATAGGAAAAGGAGTACGACGAGGATGTATATTGTCACCTTGCTTATTTAATATATATGGAGAGTACATCATGCGAAATGCTGGCCTGGATGAATCACAAGCCGGAATTAAGATTGCTGGGGAAAAGATCAACAACCTCGGATATGCAGACGATACCACTCTAATGGCAGAGAGTGAAGAGGACCTAAAGAGCCTCTTGCTCAGGGTAAAAGAGGAGAGCGCAAAAGTGGGCTTGAAGCTCAACACCAAAAAAACTAAGATCATGGCATCCGGCCCCATCACTCCTTGGCAAATAGAAGGGGAAGTCGTGGAAGTAGTGACAGACTTCACGTTCCTGGGATCCCAGATCACCGCAGACTGTGACAGCAGCCATGAAATTAAAAGACGCCTGCTCCTTGAGAGGAAAGTGATAGCAAACCTAAACAGCATGATAAAAAGTAGAGACATCACCCTGCCAACAAAAGTCCGCATGGTCAAAGCAATGGTATTCCCAGT
>NW_015173674.1:1526017-1602815 GCF_001447785.1 Gekko japonicus
GGCCCCGATCGTCGGAGGGAAAACTCTATGGTTTTCCCTCTGACGATCGGGGCCATGCCCCCAATGTGATTGATGTCACGCGTCACTTCTGGGATGTGCTGGCGGCGCGTACGTGCTTTGCGCGCACGCATTGAAGGAGAGCTCCCGGACCTCGCCAACGCTCCCCCGCCGGTAAGAAGATTCGACTTGGCAACCCTATTTGGCCACCAAATGAGAAGGGAGCACTCACTCGAGAAGACCCTGATGCTGGGAAAGATTGAAGGTCAAAGAAGACGGGGACGGCAAAGGATGAGATGGTTAGACAGTGTCATAGATGCAACGAACATGAAATTGAGCAAACTTCAGAGGACGGTGGAAGACAGGAAGGCCTGGCGTGATCTGGTCCTTGGGGTCGCGGAGAGTCGGACTCAACTATGCGACTGAACAACAACAACTTGAACATGGTGGGAGAGCATTAATACCAAGATGTATGTATTATGCAGTTATAGACTGTCAGGGACGCAGGTAGGCCTTGTCTGTTCTTGTAATAAGATATATGTAGGGAAGACCTCTAGAAAATTCAAGATTCAAATAACTGAACATAGTAGCAACATACTTCACAGTATTTCATGGGAAAATAACATGGACCCGCTGATTTCATTTGGGGGGTCTATATAAATCAGAACACCACAATGAAAAGGGTTTGTTAAAAAAGGAGAGTGAGTACGTTTGCCACTCTCTAGTTCACAGCAGGGGTTCCCCTGCTTTTGGGTGCTTCTGCCCATTACCAGCCAGCTGGACGGCAGGGGAAACCCCACCCCCAAACAGCTATGTCTGGGCCCAATGTCCCCGACATGATGATGTCACCCAGAAGTGACGTCATTACATTGGGGACGTCATGCACAACACTCTGGTTTGACGCAAAATTCTATGATAAATTTGGCTTGAAACCATCGAGTTTTGCCCTTAAACCAGAGTGCCACCACGTGTTATCACTGACGTGATGTCACTTCCAGGTGACATCATATTGGCAATGTCCCGGAATGCCCCCAAATCCCTCCACCAGCGCAGCAAGATGTCCTGGCAACCCTAAGACTGAGTGGATTTTAAGGTTGGAGACTTTGGCCCCTCATGAGGTAAACTCTGATCTGGGATTTCTGAATTTGCTCAGCTAATCTCTGTATTAAAAAAGAGCTGCATCATTCTCCACAAGTAAAAATAAGATAGAGGATTCCCAGGTTAAGAACTAACTCCCATTACTTGTAAATCCAAATCCAATGCTTTGACAAACTGCACTTTGTTTCCTGCCCACAAACAAGGATGCTAAACCAGGAATCAATGTTGAGGCAGAAGTCTGGTTTGTAAGTAGGCTTGCCAACTTCCAGATGGTGGCTGAAGTCCACCTGGGTGCTTTGGAAGGTGGACTCTATGGAAAATAGCTGCTCTGCTTCACGCCCCCCCCCCCAACTTCTAGGTCTTTCCTAATCCAGAGCTGGCAACCCTATTTGTAAGAAACAACCAAACTGAATTCATAAAACCATCCGATTTGGACTGTGGTTAGATCTGAACCAAAAAGCCTTTAGTCTTGGGATAGAGCTCCAGGTGGTGGGGTTGCTGGCTCTGGGTGGGGAAATACCCAGAGGTTTTTTTTTTTGGGGGGGTGGACCCTGGAGAGGGCAGGGTTTGGAGAGGGGAGGGACTTCAGCGGGGTACAATGCCACAAAGTCCACTCTCCAAAGCAGCCACTTTCTCCAGGGGAACTGATCTCCGTTGTCTGGAGATGAGTTGTAAAAGTGGGAGATCTTCAGGCCCCACCCAGTGGAGATAGAGGGAAAGCAGGTGTGTGAACTAGAACACCTCCTGGCTCATTCACAGCATGATGCAGCCAAGCCAGCTTCTCCCAGCATTCCAATTATGTACTTACCTACCTTAAGGGCATCTGTAAAAGTGTGACTCTATTCGTGAAGTGATTTGTGTACCCTGAAAAGAGCTATATAACATAATGTTGCTGATTCATATGAAAGCATTTACAGGAAGACCATGCTCACACTTTTATTTTCTGAGTTTTGTCAGTTCCATTTTTGCCAGGAAAAAAACAGGATGCCATATCCAGTTGCCAGTTTTATTCAAATTAAGTTGAACAACTGGGGAGTTAATTATTTAAATTATAGTGCATACTGAAATTTTAAAAAAGAACCTCCTATGGAAAACTGTTAAAATATGAGTTGCCAGCATCTCCTGTTAAAATATAGAGAGCAAATGTTCTTAAATCAATGAATTCCATTCACATTTCCTATTCATTTGGCTTTAAGCAAGGCAATAATACCTTCTCTATGCAGAATTAATTACTTTGGCTAACATACATCTCAGTTATTTTTTAAAATAGATTTGTCTGTTTGCATGTGCAAGCTGGAGAAACTGGCATTTACTGGTAAAAGTCAAATTCCAGATAGATTTTATATATGAAATAGATATAAAAGTACACATTTAAGTACTAGTCATTTTCCTCTTCAAAGCACACGTAAGAATAAAAGGCAGACACCTAAGTACTTTGAAGTTGTAGCCACAGTGGATTTTCAGAGAGCTTTATGTTGTGGTGGGGTGTTGTAAAGGGAGAGGTTGTACATGGAATCAGACAGCAACTCTTCTATACCTTGCCAGACAGCGAACTTGGGGGTGCCGACAAATTCATATCAACCAAAACACAAATGGTGGTGTAACTTTTTGAAACTCTTCCTGATGAAAATATTTAGACCAAATTTCTACGCTAATGCTTGTTGTCACAACTTGCAGCTGCTTTTGTTGTTCAGTAATAACCGCTGTTACCACAGACATCTGTTCCTTAAAGACATTGAGCTGTTCCAGCAGAGGGCGCATGACCTCTGTCATCGCCTTTGTCGTCTCACTGGTCGCTTCCGGCACCTTCGGGGACTCTAGTTTCGCTTTTAAAAGTTTCTCTTTGTCTCTGTCCCTCTTCCCCGCCATCTTTTTCTCGTTTGTTTGCTTTCGCAATAAATTTTAAAGTCTCTGAATCTGTATAGCTCGATGAATGAGTACTTCTGGGCAATTTCTTGTTTATTCTTCCACTCCCTCCCCTTTCGCTCAACGATTTATGGACATGGGAGGCGTCCCTCCCGCCACTCGCTTCTGCCGTTTCGCCGCTTCGGGTAAGGAGTGTCTTTTCGTTTAAAAATCAGTTCTCATTTGACTCACGTTCATAGTTGGTCTTCGGGTTACGAGCCTGCTCACCCCCTCCGTCCACCAGAGCACGGAGACACCCCCGGGAGGTCCGGGAGGTGAGTCCGTGAGCGTGCCGCCATCAACCAGAACGAGCGGCAATTGCATTTCCTCTTGCCTTGTCTAGCATGTAGTTTTCTGGACCTGGAAGTTACAGAACAGGAACAATGGAGCCATGTCCTGGGAAAAGTAGTTCAGAAAAGGCATGAAAGTCATGCCAAACAGCGCTAAGCATTTGAGTTTCCTACACAAAAAAAACTCAGAAGGAAGGTTATGGTACAACCTGGGCCTTGTTGGCATACGCGGGCTATATAGAAGATTTAAGTAGCTATAGCACATGTGGGGGTGGGATCATGACATAACTTTCTTTTCCACTGTGTTTAAAAAACAAGAAGAAGAAGAAGAAGAAGAAGAGATTGGATTTATACCCCGCACTTCACTACCCAAAGGTGTCTCAGAGCGGCTTACAAACTCCTTTCCCTTCCCCTCCCCACAACAGACACCCTGTGAGGTAGGTGGGGCTGAGAGAGCTCTTGACAGAAACTGCTCTTTTTCAAGAACAGCTGTGCCAGAGCTACAGCTTGCCCAAGGTCATCCAGCCAGGTGCAAGTGGAGGAGTGGTACAAGTAATTCATTAGGTCCTAATCTTTTAAAAGTTAGTGTTTGGTTGTGGCTGTCTGCACTAGCATTCCCTAAACTTCCATTGCATTTTCAAGAACTGCAGGGGTTTTACTGTTGAGAAAGCAGTTAGAAGTGAAAGGATTCTTTTGTTAATTACCTTCAAATCTTATGTCTGCTTACGTTTGGATGGTGTTGGGTTTCTTTGGGATGCCCAGAATTTGCCTGCACTAGATGACTTTTTGAAGTACAATCTCCAACTAAAGCAGCGTGTTATAGAATAGTCACCCCTCTAGAATCAGATTTGAATTTTTCTGCACAGACAATGGGTCTTTGAATTTATTTTTTATTCAAAACCTTTCATTTTTACTGAACACTCCTTTTACATTGCATGAAAAAAGAGTCCAGCTATGCATCTTGGGGCGCTGCATTCCTTCCTTCATAAGTTGGGCCCTTCCATGGCATTTTAAAGACAAAAAGTGTTGATCTCCCATGTCCTACCTTGCAGGGGTTGGTGTTGGGAGAAAAAAATCAGCCTGGGCAGTCCAAAACAGCCCCCACCCTTCTGAAGAGTATGACTTTTATTCCTCCCAAACTTTAATACTCCCTCCCAACCCCTTGCCTCGTTCTGCAAACATTTTTAAATTTCACAATATTGAGAAATAGTGGTCAAGGATCCTCTGGTTAATTCAGTTTGACTCCAAAAAACTGAATTTCAGACGGTCCTACCCATAAAACACATTCTTGACAAGGCATGGGAGGACTTCCACAGTCAGAGGCAATCTATCTGAAAACCTTTCCAGCCATGAAACTTTTTAATGTATTGTACAGGGCGGTTGGCTATTTTAAAAAATGGTGCAGCTGGAATACTCAGCCTGGTATCCTTATCTATTCTAGCCAGAAGCTAGCAGCTGGGTGCACATGCCTTTAAGGAACACCATTTCAAACCGAGGTGAGCTTTTACATACAATTCAACATTTATTAAGAAGTCTGAATGGTTCTCTGTTTCTTTGGGGTACAGCAAACTAACAAGTTTTTAAAAAGTTAGGAAAACAGCCATGCTACCCCTGTTTAAAACAGTAAAACCATACAACTCAGCCTGCATCCTTATCTTTAAGAACATCAGTTGTCTCACTCTGCTCCAATCCCCCCCCCACCCCCACTCCCCTCTAGTCTCTGGTTTGATTTTTTTTCTGCATAGACAATGGGTCTTTGAATTTATTTTTAATACAAAACCCTTCATTTTTTACATTGCATGCACACACTGCATGAAAAAAGAGTCTATCTATGCATCTTGGGGTGCTGCATTCCTTCCTTCATAAATTGGGCCCTTCCATGGCATTTTAAAGACAAAAAGTGATGATCTCCTATGTCCTACCTTGCAGGGGTTGGTGTTGGGAGAAAAAAAAAACAGACGGGACGGTCCCAAACTGCCCCCACCTCTCAGAGAGGCTGCCTGAGGACCCCCCCACTATTCTTTTCTCGTTTCTTTCCTTAACATTTCCCTGTCTCAAAAATGTGTATGTTTTGGGGACTGTTTGTATATCTTCTGCCTGCTTTGTGGGAAATGTGGCTGCCCACACCCCTGCAGAGGAGGGGGGATTCATATCTTCACAGGCTACGCCATGGGGTTTCTCCAGGCAAAGAACCTCTCTCTCTCTCTCTCTCTCTCTCTCTGCAAGCCTGTCAGGCTGTGATATTTCCATGGTTGGGAAAAGCAAGAGCTGTCATTGGTTCCCTTGAAACTCTAAGCCCACCCCTCTCTGCGTGTAGAAGGCCTGCCTGTCTTTACACGGGCTACCTGCAATTGGCTGAATGAGTGTGTGGCCCTGCCTCCCTGCTCCCTGCATGCACTGCGGGTGTTTTCTCTCACTCTCTGCCTGCTAGGAACACGCACAGTCAGAAATTGCTTTTTAACAGCATTTTTTGCCCGGGAGGAAAGTTTGCTTTTGTACTCTTTATTCCTTTTAAAAAGGATGGAAACTGGGGGTTGGTGTGTTTTGGGGTGTGGTGTGTTGGGGGGAGTTGGGGGGCTGGCATTCTGCTCTCCCTGTTTTCTTGGTAAGCAGTTTTTTAAACTCTTGCTTTGTTGTCCTTTTTTAAAAAGGGTGTTTGCAAACTACTTTCTTTAAAACTCTTGCTTTTAAAGGGGGGATCTTTGTGCGTGGAAGGCATTCTCTCTGTGTGTGTGTGCGCGTGCGCACGTGTGCGTGTGGGTGGGTTGAGGGGGCTGAACTGAATCTCTCTGCTAGGGGGAGTCTTCCTTGCCCCCCCCCCTCTGTGCGTGTTTCAACTTTCCTCTGTGGAACCAGAGACTGGAATTCTTTTCTGCTAAGGGGCTGCTGTTTCTCCCCTTGACTCTATTCATGCCATACAGGTGCAAGCCTATAAGACATGCATAGAAAGCCTCTGTTAAAGTTTCTCTCTCTGTGTTTCAAGTTTTGCTCTCTCTCGCTCTCTCTCTGCTTCTCGTCTCTGGTGCTTATCTATCCCTGGCAAGGCAAGCTGCAGACAGCATTTTTACAAAGCAGGCTTTTTCTCTTTTGCCGCAAACCAGCTGCTTTTGCTCTGTGGGGCTTACAGAGGGATGGGGTGGAGGTTCCCTGGTTCTGTTTCGGTGGGGCTGGGGCTCTACAAGGGGTCCTGGAGAGGAGTCTGCACTAAAACTGCACTAATGTTTGGCTCTGGGGCTTACAGAGGGCGGTTGGGCATGTCTGTAAAGAGTAGAACTTTTTATCTCTCGCTCTCTGTGAGGAGGGGGTCATCTCTCTGGGGTGGGGGCTCCCAGGAGCCGGCCAAAAGACCCCTGAGGGGCAGTCTGCAGTAACCAACGTTAGCACAAGCATTGTACAGTTTTCACAAATTCACAGCAAAAAGCCTGCACTCTATTTCACACATGTCCCAGCCCCCCCGCTATTTCAAAGCATTCCCCAGTCACAAAAACACAATCAGAAAAGCCCCCTTTTCACCCATAAAATAATTCAAAACACCCAGGGACTCCATTTTCCCAACCCCCAACCCACGGCCAGGCGCTACACCCTTGGGGGAAAGCCGCCACGTGGTCGCCACGCCCCCAGTGCTGACAGCGGCAGCCATCTTGCCACCCCCTTGAAGCATGGCCCTGGGGGAGGAGGGACTAAGCCACGAGAAGGGAGGGGGGAGCAGCTGTCAATGATGATGGAAGGTGGGTATCTTCTTCTTCCACTGTGCAGATTCTTTCATTCACACTCTGAGGCCACTTGGGAATTAGATATGTGATGCATTTGTGCTCAGGGTGGAATGTGGCAGGCCCACTGGTTAAGTTTAGCTAAAGTGATTCCAGTGGGATTTAAACAACCTGTTGATATGGTCTCTTCCCTGATGTATGCAGCTTATGATTGCACCCAGGGCTATTTCTCAAAATAACAGAGAAATGTAAAGGTCTCTAGCAGATTCAGTGATGCTTCACCAGTGGGATCATGATGTTCTGTAACTAAGTAAGCCCCTCATCAATGTGCACATTGCAATATACAACACAGAATCAACTCTAATTTAAAATGACTTCCCACAACTGTGGCCTTCACAGGCATAAAAAGAATTTGGGATCCCAGCTTCAAATCCCCGCTCTGCCAACGACTGGGTGACCTTAGGCCAGTCACTCTCTCTCTCTTTTAGCCTAGCCTACCTCACAGAGTTGTTGTTGAGAAGGTAAAATTGAGGAAGGGAGAATGACATTGTAAGCTCTTTTGCATCACCAACTGGGGAGAAAAGTGTGATATAAATTTTTTAAAACAAACCAAAAAACCCTCTTCTGAAGACTTTAAGTGTTCTTAAAGCTACCTTAGGAAAGTAGAGCCTAGAAAAGCAGGGCTCAGAGGTACAGCAAAAAGAACATGCCAGTCCTTTCTTGGTCTTGCAGTCCCAGCACTGTGGTAACTACAGACAGTATCGATTAGCTTTTCTGCCAGAGTGGCATTTGGAAAGCCTTTGCAGGCTAGAGTGGGCACCCTACACAAAAAGGCCCACCTAAACCAGGTTGGTCGGTGTGCCCGGTCTTCCTGATAGCCTTTTGTGGCCTGTGAATGGGCAAAAACAGCCGAAAGGCAGCGGCTGTTTGTGTGCGAGGTGCTTGACCCTGTTCATTGATGACAAGGAGCTGCAAAAGGCTGATGCAAGTTGGAAACAGTCGATGAAACAGAGACACAGAGGATATAATGGGGCCCTGTCAGCAGCCTCCTGGGATGGCTGCTGTTACTTTCTAGCCGCTGTTTGCAGTTTGCTGATGTAATCCCTGGTCCTCATTAACTCAGCGCAGGAGTACATTAACCTCTTTTTCTCAAGTGAGGAGTGGGAGGGCATGGGGGGGGCCTGAACCATGTCTACTAGAGTAAACAGACGGGCCTGCATGACAGGAAACAGGAGCATGGTTGGAGGTTTTGTCTGCCAGACAGAACCAGTGTGGGAAACAACTGGGAAGCTCCCAGTGGAGGAGAATTAGCAAGAGGGAAAGATGCGCAGGAAGGAGAATTATAAGGAAGGTAAATGAGGTTTTCTTAGGCCCCACTGAAAGTGCATGAAGCGAAGCTGAAGGAACAGGGTTTATATCTGCCCAACTAAGATATTTATATCACAGTTGTCACCACAGCACCTGAAATACCTTGACATGTACACACACACACACACACACACACACACACACACACCCATGTGAATTCCCAATGTGTACCCAGGGCCCCCATATTTAATAACTAGACCACAGGGAGGACTTACACTGGGAATGGGGCTGAGGTGTTTCCAAGAGGGTTGCCACCCCTACGGTCATGGCAGGGGATCCCCTGAATTTGGGGCCCCCAATCCGCTGCCAGCCACCACAGCAGGGCAAACAGGGCTTATGAAAACGGTGCAGGAGGGAAGTCTGAAGCCCGTCCTAACCCCATGCCATGCTCCTGAACTGATTCAGGCCCCGGAGTGCATGGGAACATTAAAGTACCCTGGATTCACAACTGACTGTAAGCCGCATTGGAAGTTGGGACCCCCAACCCAACGTGTCCCACATATCATCTCGTTTGGCCCCAAGATGGCCCAGGGCAGTCATATCGCTTTTAACTATAACATAACACAGTTCTGAAATGCCCCTGGAAAGCGATAAAACACTCTCCTTCTCTGAAGTCCTTTTGGAAAAGCAAATCTGGAAATAGTTTCAAAACAAGTCACAAAATTAGCCACCAATTAGAAGAATGCACATCTGCAGTTGTTGGAGAGAGGTTTGTTCTTCCAAGGTCTGATAATGCATTATTCACACAACCAGTTAAATGTTTTACAGTGCAGTACGAAGCAGAGGTATACTCTTGTAAGAGCAGTGAGTTCAAAGGACTTTCCTTAGGACTGCACTGCTGGAGTTTTAGCAAACTAAAAACGGACTTGGTGCCGTGGAAAACCATCACCTGCTCCTTTGTGCCAATTCATGTCAAGCGAAGCCTGCAGCACCACCTAAGTTGCCCACAATATCCAATGCATCTCTGGGAGGATTAATTAAAGTTTGCAGAGCACCTTAAGGACCTTTGATAAAGAGACTACAGCTGCAGGCAATTATTATTATTCTCTTTTCATCCTCTCTGCTTGGCCACCTAAATAGTAAGCAAGGGAAGAAACCAGCAAGAGGTGGTCACAAGGATTGATGTAACCAGCTGGTGGGCTCTGAACAAGTACAGCCACCCTAGGAAGCTCTTTCTGATCCATCAAGATACAACATTCTGAAATTTCACTCCCACCAAGTAGAAGTATTTTATATTTGTTAAAAAGCAGATGGAGCAACACACAGGAGCCTTTGTTCCGAAATGTGGACTTATAGATAAATATATGATAGTGTAAGCCTCAGATACTATTACACGCTCTCTAAAAATATCACTTGTCCTTATAATCAAAGCTAACTCCATTCAATACACCAAAGAATGTTTTCTATTGTAAACACTGCTATGGTTAATTTAAGGATTAAACATGTAGCTCTTTGCCCAAAAGTATGTTGTTCCCCAGTTAAACATCTGGTTTGTTTCCATCCATTGTTCTTTTCTTGGAGGTTTTGGGTGCATTTATATATGAAAACAAAAAGAAAAAAATTAACCACAGAAAATTATTTTCTCTGCTATCTGAAAAACTGAAGTATATCTAGTTACATGCCTTCATTTTCTTGAAGGAGGGCTATACGATCATCACTCTCATGTCAAGGGCTCAGATGACAAGGTGAAGAAATCTTAACCAGGGCTAAGAGAACAGGAGTACGTTGCAGGCAGGGTCCACATACTCCCTTCCTCTGTCTAGTGAAAAGTCCTAACAGTCCTTGTGTCAGCTATGCTGCCATGGGGGTTGGGTTGCTCAGTCGGAGTCTGTGTAAATAGCTTTCGCATTCCTGTCTCTGCTTTGTGCCAAAATGCTTATCTATAACGATGTGCAGGTGGGAGTGTGTGTTGTCTGCCTTTCCAGGCAGCCGTG
Organism: Gekko japonicus; assembly: GCF_001447785.1. NCBI lineage: Eukaryota > Metazoa > Chordata > Lepidosauria > Squamata > Gekkonidae > Gekko > Gekko japonicus. Next base: position 1,536,320 of record NW_015173674.1, read on the forward strand.
GGAGCCGGACAGTTCCCAGCTTCGCCTAGAAACAGTTTGCTGGCTTTAGCCCGCGTGCGGGAGGGTGCCTAATTGGCCAGCGCAGGGGTGTGTGTGCATACGAATGCCCTATATCTTATTATGTCCAAGGGACAACAGCCATTCTTAACAGTGACTATGTTAATGCATCTATAGCTCTTCAATCAAAGTATAACCTTTCTTGAAAGCGTGTACTCCGTTGTTGGCTGTGGATTCTGACATTCTGTTAAGAATTCTTCATTATCTACATGCCTCTCTCCTAAATCAAGATGAGCACCAGAGAGGAGAACCCTAATCTCGAGGATGAGAAGGAGGAGGAGGGCGAAAAGGAGCCGACCCCTACCACGACTGGGGGGGTGACTCCTACGACCCAGCCTTCGGTGCCGGTGACAGCGTCTGGGACGGGTGCTGTCCCTAAAACAACCTCCATGTTGATGTTCCTGACTCCCTCAGGGCCCAGACATCCACCCAGGCCGGGATATCGACCGAGCTCCAGCTGGGGCCACTTTAACCCGGATTCTATGGAAGAGACTTATATGCTGACACAAGGGCCCCGGAGAGATAGCAGGTTCGACCTGGGGTTCCCAGCAGGAACTTTCCCCCCTGTATGGGGCCTCCTTTGAACCGCAGCTGGCAGCGTGGGTGATGGAGCAGTCGAAGGCAAGGAGTGGGAGCGTGTCCCCAGACAAGGGACTGGAGTGGGCCCACAGGATGGAGGTGGCTGACCAAGAGCGGCGGTAACTGCAGAGGGACATGGAGAATCTGTTCCGGGCGATCCCGCAATTGGCAACTCAAGCCATCAGAGAAGAAAGACAGGCTCAACCGTGGCACCCCCACAACAACCCCCCCCCAGCAACCTCCCCAACCACCACCGCCAGGAGAAGTGCCCAGGCCGGCTCCAAGGGAGGTCCCAGTTCCAGCGCCCCGACCAGCCAGTCCAAGGGGTCCTGAGGTCCATCGTCCAAAGGACCTCACATTGAAGCCACGTTTGACGGTAACCCTGAAGAACTCACCTACTTTGTGGTTCGAGTAATGAAATTCGTGGAAAGGTCGGGCCACCTGTTCCCAGATGACAGCAGTCGAGTGGATGTGGTGTGGCCTGCCTGAGGGGCTCCGCGGCGGCCTGGTATGTGGGGCTGCACAATGCATGGGGCCCCGAGCTAATAAACCTGGATGCTTTTATGTGGGCTCTGCGGGCTCAATTTGAGGATCGGAATGCTGGGCCAAAAGCAAGGGTGTTCCTACGCACTTTAAAGCAAGGGAAGTGCACCGTGAGGGAATACTCGTTGGAGGTCATGGAACATGCAGCCAAAGTCCAAACTTGGTCTGATCCGGTGCTAGCCGAGTTATATCGCGTGGGACTGAATCCAGAAATCCAGGAGACTGTCCTATGAGCGGTGGATCCAGTCTCCCTCCTGGCATGGATGCACGAAGCGGAGAGTGCTGAGACTCGCCTGAACACCCTACGCTTGGACATCGCCACTGCGGGAGGCAAGTCCGCCTCTTCGGCTCCCAAAGGCAAGCCGGCACGGCAGTCAGAGACTACGCGGGAGCAACGCATGCGGCAAGGGCTGTGTCTGAAGTGTAGGGGAAAGGGCCACTTCGCGGCCGATTGCAGCAGGACTGCCCTGGGGAAACAGGGGCCAAGCGACCAGGCAAAAGGGCGCCCTGCCACCCCTGCCAAAAAGCCGAGCGGGAAACTGAAATATGCCAAAGCCTTGCAAGCCACTCCGGAGGGCTTGGAACACAACTCCAGCAATCCCGAGCTGGCGGGAAAAGAACAGGTCCTGCTGTAAGAGGCACGGAGCAGCAGGACCCGATCCCGGAGGCGGGAAATTACAGGCCAGTCAGTCTGATGTCGATACCAGGTAAATTGGTGGAAACCATTATTAAGGAAAGAATTAGTAGGCACATAGATGAACAAAACCTATTGAGGCAGACTCAGCATGGGTTCTGTGTGGTTGCCTCTTCCTGTGGCACACGTCAGTATCTGCGGCTTTTCTGATCTTGTAAATATATGCTGTATCAATGTCCCATGTTACTGAAGGCTCAAGAATAAGAATGCTTTGCTATGCGACTCTGAGATTACAGTCACCCTACCGTAAAGGATAGACCATCACAACATCGTTCCAAACAAGTTCTAATGGAATCTGGACCCAGCAGAAAACTTCTGTGAAATGAGGTCTGTACAGGATAAAAAGTTTGCTTTGCAATTTCTAGGATCCAGTTGGATGAAGATCAAGAGAACGCACACTGCCTTTTGAAAACATGAACCGTCCCTGGATTTCGAGGTCTTGAAGAAGCAGATCCCTTTCCTTTGCCCTCTCCTCCCGCCCCCCTCTTCCTTCCTGCAGCAGACAAATGTTGTAATTACACAGCATTCCTTCCAGGCTCCGGTAATGAGGGGGTGCTTTGAGCCAGCGGTAATTATACAGTTTTAAAATAAGCAGATTCTTCTCCAAGCAAAATTAAAAGTCTGCAGACTGACTCCCTTGCTGTGCACCTTTATTAAACAGGGACTGAGATGCAGAGAAGAAAAGAAAAGGGAAGTCGACACAAAGAAGGGGAGAAAAAAAGAAACTTTGTCAGCCAAGCAGGGTGGGACCTGGGGCTTAGCAGTGCCAGCTTGCACAGCCGCCTCGGCTATTTTATTGGGCTGAGCTCTTTTCCCCCCACAGGTCTTGCTCAAAGAACGTAATGCTGAGCTAAGCAAAATCTAGATGAATAATAAAAATTGCAGCAGACCTTGGGAGGCTTATCCTGCCCTCCTCTCTCTCGCAACAGGCTTTTCTGCAAATAAAAAAAAGAGTCCTAACCCCACAGGGTCTCCTAAAGGAATGTAGTGGAGGAAAAGAAGAGAAAATAGGAGGGCCATGCACTCAGAGTCACTGGAAGTAGTGTAGGAGCTGTTGCAGACAGGCTTTTCCCATCTCATATGTCTCTTCCAACAGGACTGCTGAACTTTGCTCACTCGTGGAACCCAGCAGCCAGTTAAACTACCCTTAGGGTTCTTTTACCTCTGAAGGACAGCACTCAGACACAGAACAAGGCTACTGGATACAATGGGCTCTTTTATTTCCCTCACACTACCCTTAATGGTTCACAGCACATATGTATTGCTTGAAGTTTTCTAACACTGAATGAGTCCTATCCCATCTAATTCTTGACCTACTCATCAATGCTTATATACCAACTGATCTTTCCACCAATTCCTACAGACTGGTTGGCCAGTCCGTGATAGAGCTGTATCCACCACTTAGATCAGGGTTCCCCAATGTGCTGCCCATGGGTGATACAGCACCTGCCAATACTTCCCTTGGCATCCATCAAACTTCCCAGAAAGTGGACAGAACCACTGTAAGGCAGGACTGATTATTGTCTTCCTTCATTCATATGAAAAGGTTTACCATGACTGCAAAGTAGGGTTGCCAAGTCCATCTTCCACCCCCAGCGGGGGACTTTGGGGGCATTCCAAAAAAATCCTGGAAGGGGTGGGGCATCCCCAACGTGATGATGTCACGTTGGGGACGTCTGCCGCCCCCCACCCCACCCGGCCGTGCGCTGGATCTCCAGAAACAGCAGTTCCCTGCACTTAAAGTAGCCGGCAGCCGGCGTTTCCCCTTTAAGAGAAGCTGTGTTTCCCTTTTAAGAACGAAGCTGGCTTTTCCCTGCAAGTTTGCGGAGTTCGCGCTTGGGATGAAACACGGGTTAAACACCCTTAAAGGGAGAAAGATGGGTGGCTGTGGGTGTTGGGGGTGGGACTTCCCCCGCCATCCATTTGGCCGGCGGCAGGTAGAACCCCCCCCAAAAACGGGGGACCCCAGGCAAACCGGGGGGTTTGGCAACCCTACTGCAAAGTGAAGTTGGAGGCATTGCATTTGGGTCCATCTCTTGTGGCCGCCATTTTAGTATTTGGCTCTAACTCCTGTGGCAGTCATTTTGGGGTGGTTTTCTCCACTCCTGCTTAAAATTCCATTGGTGCCCACTGCTTAAAAAGGCTGGAGATTTCTGATTTAGATTATGTAACTTAGCTCTTCATGAAATCTCACAGAACATTGTGCAGGGTCTAGTTTTTTTCTACTTTCACCCAAATCCAGACATTCTAAAGGATCATCTTCTGATTCCTTCTGGGGTGGGGGGTGGGGGGTGGGGGTATCTGGGTTCTAGATTATACCAGCCTTAAAATATACAACTTGGTACTTTTTTTCTATTCATTTTTCTATTCACTTTAGACCAATATACTAAGAGTGCATATCTGTTAAAAATATTGGTTACACGAATCATCACAGAATTGAATGAGAAGCACATCTTGGAATTGTCACAGCACAACATAGACGGCATATTCCTGACACATAAGTTAACATATGTTGTTAAATCAAGGCATAATTACAGTACAATTGATACACTTTCCACATGATACAGAAACTTTCCATATGTTACTGTTCTAAGTTTTTTTCTGCTATGATTTTGAGAATATCCTTTGATTTTATTCTTATCCTCTTTCCCATAATGTCTGACCATTCAGAAAACCTGTGCCTAATGTGCTCACAGATCTTTCAGATCCTCCAAAAGTGGGAAACAGAAGCAGGATTTGACTTTCTGCAGCCCTCTTTCCTCTCCAGGCCCAATGCCTACCCAGCTCTCTTACCTGTATTGACTTGTATCTTTCAAGTCCAGCACCCATGGTGACTTCACAGAAATTGGTTTTCTAATAATTCAAACCACCTTCCTATGCCCAGCTGACACTCCTTGTACAACAAATGTGTATTAAGTTGTGTTTGGCAACACTCTTTGTATGTCACATAATACTGTCCTGAGTCTTACAAGTGCGCTTCCTGTGTCACCCTCCCATTTGCCTCCCATGCTCTTCTTGGGGACAACATCAACATTGCTTTCTAAATATCTCATGCGCTTTCAGGTTTCGTTAAGTCAAATGCAACATACTGAGGGGGAATTTGGCTTCTTGCTGAACCTTTTCTCATTATGTCACTTCTTTGGAACTGACAGGGTAGAATAATTACAGGAAGGTGATGGGGGCCCTCTTTTACAAAAGGAGATAGCATTTGTATTTAGATATCCAAACACTGATGACAGCCAGCTCCAAAACTATGGAAGAGCTCGTTCAATGGTTTAACATTAATATTAGAAAGGCACAGGCCATGGCTCAGTGGTAGAGCATCTGCAGTGTGTGTAGAAGATCCCTGGTTCAGTTCCTAGCACCTCCAGTTTAAATGATCAGGTAGTAGGTGATGTGAAGAACCGCTGCCTGAGACCTTGGAGAGCCACTGCCAGTCTGGGTAGATAGTACTGACCTCGATGGGCCAAAGGTCAGACTCAAGAGGCAGCTTGCTGTGTGTTCCTGTGTATTTACAGCTTTTCTCAGAGACTTCTAAGAATGGCCAAAATTATAATAAAACAAAACATGTGAAGGCTGAACTCCTTCAGCTGTAGAGTTGGCCCACTGAAATCACTCTCCACAAGAAGCCATTTGATTTCTGTGGCCAGGGCTTCTGGCATCACAGCAGCAATAGCAGCACAGTAGATTAAATTTGGATTCAAATGCATTCTGGGAAACTCTCCAGCTATTTCAATATGTGAAAAAAAATCAACAGTGGTAGTATGTGGAAAATGTTACTGACGTTACTTATAAGCACAGAACGGAAGGTTTCTTTCACTTACCGTGAATCTTCCTTTCTCAGTGGTTTTGGAGTGGTACATTCCACACTTCTGGGATAAGCTCCTCCTCTTCCTTCAGGGTGGGCTCCAGGCTTTGATCCAGGCGGGGAGGGGCTTATCCCCTTGTAGGCTCTCCAGTCATTGTGAAGCCCGGTATAAACCCCACCGGAAAGGAACTGGAAAAAAGACCATCTCCCCCACACGTAGAGAGACTAACACCAAAACCAACTGTAACTGTATTAGGGTCCTAACCCCCCCCCCCACAGAGAACCAGCTCTGTACTGTAACTTCCCCGTTTCCCCACACTCATATAAAGACGGAGAGAGGTACACCCCAAAAATGGGTGGGCAGGAATGTACCACTCCAAAACCACTGAGAAAGGAAGATTCACGGTAAGTGAAAGAAACCTTCCATTCTCCAGTGGTTATGTCGTGGTACATTCCACACTTCTGGGACGTACAGAAGCAAAAACTCCAGGGTGGGAATCTGCCTCTCTCCCCTCACAGAGTGTGTTGAGGCACCCTACAGCCGAAGGCTGCTTCCGCCAATGCCAATTTATCCACTCTGTAATGTTTGATAAAGGAGTGTACGGACTTCCAAGTGGCTGCCCGACATATCGCTTCTAAGGAGGGAAAGGACCTATAGGCCGCCGTCGTGGCTGCTCCCCTAAGAGAGTGCGCCACTATCCCTTCTGGAGGTTGTAGCCCATTTTCCTTATATGCCACAATAATGCAGCCTTTAATCCACCTACTCAGAGTTGAGGTGGAAATCTGTTTTCCCAGAGAAGATTTTCTAAAGGACACGAAAAGCGCCTCAGATTTTCTCCAACCCTTAGTTCTTTCAATGTAGAAACTAAGTGCCCTTCTAACATCTAAACAATGCTATTCACATTCCTTATCGTGCTTAGGATTGGGGCAGAAAGAAGGCAGCACTATTTCCTCTGTCCTATGAAAACCTGAGTTCACTTTCGGGACAAATGTTGGATCTGGACAAAGGACTACTTTGTCCCTATGAAAGATACAAAGTTCCCTGTTAATGGATAGTGCCCTCAGTTCTGACACCCTACGTGCAGAGGTAATCCCCACCAGAAACAAGGTTTTGAAAGTAAGTTCCTTGATAGGACATGATGCCATAGGTTCAAACGGGTGTTTGCAAAGAGCCCTCAATACTGTATTAAGGTTCCATGTGGGATATCTATGGATTAAAGGAGGATTAATAATAGAAACCCCTTTTAAAAATCTCTTAACATGCAGGTGTCTAACTATAGACCGTCCATGTTTAGTTCCTAGAATGGCTGATATGGCAGATACCTGTCTTCTGAGAGTGCTTGTGCTAAGACCTTTCTCTAGACCATCTTGTAGAAAATAAAGAACCGTCTTAACTGAGGCCTTAAGGAGGTCCTGCTTTCTTGCCACACTCCACTCACGGAAGACTCGCCAGGTGTAATCGTACGATCTTTTAGTGGAGGTTTTCCTAGATGTCAGCATTGTATCTACTACTTTGTCTTGGTACCCCGTCCCCAGTAGCATTTCCCGCTCAATCTCCATGCTGCTAGTCTGAGTAACCCCAGTTGTGGGTGCCTTGTCAGCCCTTGGGACAGCAAGTCCTCCCTTAGGGGCAGGCTCCACGGTTTCATTATTGACATGCTCTGTAAGTCCTGGAACCACGATTGACACAGCCAGAAAGGTGCAATCAACACTACTTCTGCTTTCAGTTGTCGCACCCTTTGTAGTACCCTGTGCATAATCGGTAATGGTGGAAAGGCATAAAGAAGGTCCTGAGGCCATGGGCAATTCAGGGCGTCTGTCCCATGAGCTAATGTGTTCCTCCCCCGGGAGAAGAACATTGGGAGTTGACGGTTTGTCTCCGTCGCAAACAGGCCGAGGACCATCTGACCGAACCTGGTGCAAATCTGTTGGAAAACCTCCGTGTTTAGCTTCCATTCTGACTGATCCAGTCATTCGCGACTTAGCCAGTCCGCCAACTTGTTGTCCTTTCCTGCCACGTGAGTGGCCTTTAGAGACAACAGGTGACGTTCGGCCCAGGAAATCAATGTGGTGGCTTCCGCGTTTAATGATAGAACTCTGTTTCCCCCTTCACGTAGGCTTTTGCCGTGGTGTTGTCCGTCTGGACAAGCACATGCTGTCCCGACAAGGAGTCCGCCAGACTCAGGAGCCCCAAGCGGATCACTCTCAGCTTCAGTAGGTTGATGCTCTCCATCGCCTCTGTGGCTGACCATTCCCCCTGAGTCATCTTGTTGCCCGAATGTGCCCCCCATCCAAATAGGCTTGCATCTGTCGTCATTACTGTCCTCGGTGGGTTCCTGAGCGGGGATCTCTCCTTGAAACGTGTTGATGACAGCCACCACGTCAGTTGATGTTGTACCGCTGAGGGGAGTTGAATACGTTTGTAACTTTTGTGCATAATCTCCCCCTGGTATGGGAGAAGCAGTCTTTGTAGGGGTCTGGTGTGGAAACGAGCCCACTGTACTATCTCCTGGCATGAGACTAGCATCCCTCAGAGACTAGCATCCCTCAGAGTCATGAGTTCTGACTTGGGGTCTCTCAGTACACGCTCCACCAGGAGCCGGATTTTCTGTTCCCGCTCCTGTGACAGGAAAACCCTGTCTCAGATTGTGTCGATTTCCACCCCTAAGTGTAACAGTCTCTGTGTGGGATCCAAGTGACTTTTTTGAAAATTCACCACAAACCCATGATCGGTCAGGGTCTGGACTGTGAGGTTCAGGGCCTTTATGCACGCCGTGGCCGATGGGGCTTTTACGAGAATATCGTCCAAGTATTGAAACAGCCCCACCCCTCTTAGTTGTAAGTGTGCCACCAGTGTCACTAGGATCTTCGTGAACACTCTGGGCGATGATTTGATGCCAAACGGGAGTGCTTTGTATTGGAAGTGAGAGCCTGCGTAACTGAACCACAGGAATTTCCAGTGCATGCTGTGTATGGGTACGTGAAGGTAGGCTTCAGATAGATCCAGAGACATCATAAAATCCCCCTGTTGAATAGCTAACAGGATGGATTTTAGTGTCTCCATTCTGAACTTCCAAATATGTCGATTCAGCCATTTTAAGTCTAAAATGGCCCTCGTGGTCCCGTTTTTCTTTGGAACCACAAAGAAAATGGAGTATACGCCCTGTTCCCATTGGGGCTAGGGCACTCTCTCTATAGCCCCTATTTCCAGAAGGTGGAGGATGGCTGTTTTGACCTGCAGATGTTTCAATCGGTTTCAGAACTTTGGCATTCTGATGCAGCATTGGTGGGGGATGGAGAGAAACTCTAGCTTGTAGCCATGTGTTACTGTGTCTAACACCCATTGGTTCGAAATCGTCAGGTGTCACTGATCTGAGAAGGACTGCAGCCTTCCTCCGATCTTCTGTTGCCCTAGATGAGGTGGATAGTCACACCGAAGCTCCCTTCTTAGGAGCTTTGGTCGTTGACTGTTCACCCTTGTTGTTTGGGAAGGACTTCCCGCTTTGAGGTCTGGCCTGCCATTTTCCTTTGAAGGGTTTTGAGAAAGATTGCTTCTGTCCCCTTTTTTGTTCACGAAAGGACTGAAAGCGTTTTCTAAATTTGTTTTCTCTCTTTTTAGAGGGAAGGACTTTCTTTTTGTCCTTATCCTCAATTAGTTATCTATCTAATCCCTCACCGAACAAATTAGTTCCTTTAAAGGGAACTGCAGCCACTTTAGCCTATGCGGATGAGTCGACGTCCCAGTGTCGAAGCCAGGTATTTCGCCTCGCTGTCACACTGCACACTAAGGCTCTAGCCGAAAGTTGTAGGGTGTCTAGAGGGGCATACGCCGTAAAGGCCAATGCTAAAGAGATCTTTTTAAATTCATCTTTAAACTCTTTAGGTATCCCGCTATCTGCTGCGGCCAATTTGTCTGCCCATTCGTAGGCCGCCCTAGCGAATAGGGAACCCGCTGTGGATGTGTTAATCACTGCCGCTGAGGCCTCAAAATTCTTATGGAGAGCTTGTTCTATCCATCTGTCAGTGTGATCCCTGGGCATCCCATCGGTGTCCATCGGAAACACCAAATCTGAATACAGGTTGTTCACTGGACCATCTACTACGGGTAACTTTAGTTTCTGTGAGGCCTCAGGCATCAGCGTATATAGCTTTGAGAAAAGGGGGGTGATTGGCCTTAGGTTTAGGTGGTTGGTCCCATTCAGCCTTCATTATGTGGTAAAATGAGGCTGGGAGAGGCAGACCTGGCTGGGAGACTGATACCTTCGGCATCAGTTTACCCACACCTTTCTGAAACTCAGAGTCCTGTTCATTCTCCTCCCTGGGCCTAGTTGAGAGATCTAAAGTCCTTAATACTTTAGGCAAGAGACGCGGGTAAATTTCTTGTGGGAAAAGTCTGGATTGCACCGTCAGAACAGCCATTTCTTCTTCCTCAGCAGAAAGTTCACCTTCCTCCTTGTCCGAAGAGGAAGAGGAAACCTCTGGTTCAGATTCATCATGCCCCATCAGAGGACTCCTCTCTCTAGAGTAAGACTTTTGCCTGCTGTGCTTTGGGATTACTGGGGATCTAGAGACGCTAGTTCTGTCTCTGGCTCTATTAAGACTCCTACCCCTTTCCATCAGAGCATCCTGAGATTTGGAGCCTTGTATCATCTCCAGTATCAGGTCTTTGAACTCCCTTCTCATTTCCCCTGTGAACCAGTTCATTATGTCTGGGTTAATGGCCCCCCTGGGCACCATACCCTCGGTGGTCAGAGAGTCTTGGTGGCTCTGGGATGCTGAAGGCCTTGCCTGCATGATGTCCCCGGTGGAACTTGTCTTGGGCTGCCTTCTCTGCCATTTTTCTGTCACACCTGTGGGTGAGGGGGGGAGGGGAAAAAAGGAATAGAGACTGAGCACAAGCTCTCCATCCATTCCTCCATGTCTGTCCCCCTGCATGCTGCTTAACAAAAAGGGGGGGATTCCCCCCCTTACTGGCTCTTTCTCTCTCGGGGGCCCTGTCCTCTGTATGGGGGAAATTGTACGGCCCCAGCCATAAAATGGCTGTTTTTCCCGCCAACATTTCCCCCTGATCCAGTGTTTTCTCTCCCCCGGAAGGGTACACGGAGGGGCGTCCATGGGGCTGGGAAAAACACTCCCCCCTTCCCCCGACTCCCAAGGCCAAACAGAGGTTTCCCAGGAGCGCACCGGTGTTCTCATCCCTCGCGCCGTGTAGGAGGGGTAGATTTATAGCCGGCGTCTCCTTACCGCGTTTCAGGTGGGATGTGAGGAGTCGGCGCTTCTCCACTCCGTGTCTCACTCGTCTGCCCACTGCCGGTTATGGAGAGCCTTGTCTCCTTACCGCCACGTTCAATCGCCTCTGAACTCCTGGGCGATCGGAGCAGGCCCTCTGTCCCAGGGACGGGTAAGGCCAGCAGAGACCCGCGTCACAAGCTGCTGACGCGTCTGGGTTGGAATCCAATGTCGTCAGCTCAGAGTTCGTGTCATCTGGCTGAAAACGAAACCAGCCATTGCTTTCTCTTTCTCTTTCTTCTTTCTTCCTCTTTTTCTAAGTGTGCGCTTTCAGCGCAGCCTGAGCACGTCCTGCTGGAAGCAGGGCCGACAAACAACTGGAGAGCCTACAAGGGGATAAGCCCCTTCCCGCCTGGATCAAAGCCTGGAGCCGACCCTGAAGGAAGAGGAGGAGCTTATCCCAGAAGTGTGGAATGTACCATGACATAACCACTGGATGGTGATGCACTCTTGGTACATGGTCTTGTAAGGCCTGGTCTGTGCCGCCCTCAGTAGCACCGCCGATGGACTCTGTCCATTTGCAAATGGAAAGAGAGAAATGCATCCACAATGAATTCTACTGGATTGCCATTAGATCACAACATCTTGCTAGATCAGCTGGAGTTTACAACAGGCTCAAGAGGACAGACAGCCCTCCAATGGGTGGTTGCTCTTTCCTCACAGATAAGCGTCAAAGGGGAGGGACTGGTTCAGTAGAAGAGCCCCTGCTTTCCTTGCAGAAGGTTCCAGGTTGAATCCCACACATCTCCAGTTAAAAGATGAGGTGGTAGGTGCTATGAAAAACCTCAGCCTGAGATCCTGGGGAACCTCTGCCCGTCTGAGTAGACAATACTGACCTTGATGGTCTGGTTCGGTACAAGACAGCTTCATAAGAGTTCCGTTGGAGAGAGAGAGTCAATAGCCTGGGATGAAACCTGCAGAGTTTTACAAAGGAGCTCTGTGTCCCCTGTGCTCTTTGCTATTTATGTGAAACCACTGAATGACTTCAGAGTTGGCCATCTTCAGTATGCTGATGATTCAAGCCTCTGGAAGCTGCTCTGACTGTCCTGGACCAGTGCCTTGAAACTGTGGTCAGGTGGCAGAGGGCAACCAAGCCAAAATTGAAACCAGGCAAGAAGGTGATCCTGCTGGTTAGGAAGGAAGAGATTTTGGGCATGATGGATCTGCCAGCTGTGGCATAGAGTTAGCTCTCTTGAACAGATGAAGGAAAGAAAGACCTTGGGGGTTCTTTTAGAGTTGGACCCACCCACTCCCTTTTTACGGAGAAACAGGCTGCCATTGCTGCTAGGCAAGCCTTTTCCAGTTCTGATTTTCAAATTTTCTTTTCTAAAAGCAGACATCATATGATGTTTATACAACTCCCTGTATTTTTTTTAAATCAGGTTCAAGTTTATGTGTATTGCAAGGCATTTTGTCTTGTGCTCTGTAAAATTTTTTATACTGCTACATTACTAGGGATGTCTGATAACATAATAATAAACTTCCATGGTGCGCTGTTGGTTTTCTTTGCAGGCTTTTCTCACTTGGTCAAAAAAAAGTTAAATATCAGTGTATGTTCATGTAAGCAAGACACCAGAAGAGACTGGTCAGGAAAATGGCCACTGTCAGAATGGCTGGATCAGGATCCAAGAGTGAAGAGGGGCAAAGCCTGGAAGTTCTCTCAGACAGCCCAGCCCCACTCCAGACTAAGCCTAGAGGCTCCTAATGAAACTGACCTTGTTTTACTTTCTTCCTAGCAGGAAGAATCAACTCCAGCTGTCTGAGAGCTTCTGTGTTAATGAATGAGGGTATATTGATTAGGTATCATCTACTGTGCCCTTTCCTCTCACCTTCCTCTCCTCCTGCACCAAGCCATTAGCCATCAATCGCTCTGGTCCCAAAGAAACCCAACTATTCATCTTGCCATTAGGGGAGTCATCCCACACCCAGAGTGTCCAACAGCTTTGATTCTAGCCAATTTCCCCATGAAGCTGTTTCCCACTGTGCATTCACAGAAAGACACATATGCCATTAAAGACTACAACACACACACACACACACACACAGTGATATATCTTATATACGTCACAAGCAAATCTTCTTCAGATGCTGCAGTCACAGGGACTGAGAGCCTACCAACCATGCATAAAGGGAGCATATGCTCCCTGCAAACTTCACAATATGTGCAGCCACCACATTACATGAACAGAGGCAATGCCCATATTTACCATGAATGTGTATATGTGATTATGAAGCAGCCTCAGTATGTGTAAATACAAACCCTGAAAAATCCAGTGGGCAGTTCACACATATTGAAGCTTTACATTCATAGTAAATCCATGCCTTACCTTTCTCACACAAAGTGGCAACCGTATTGGGAGGAGCATAGGTACTGCACATTTTCATTACATACAGTTAGTAGGCACCTGGTACACATGACTGCATAGTCTAAAAAACTGTACAGAACAAAGAACATCTGCTCATCCTCTTTTAAAGAGAAGCATGTACCTCACTTTATCCTCACCAACTAAATAAAGAGAAGTGAGCTTAAAAAGGCTCTCTGATGTGTAGACATCGAGCCAATATTTTGCAGTGGTATAAAGTAGTGTGCTTCCCTTTGATCTGGTTTTGAATCTTTAAAACTGTGTACCTGAGTCAATATAAGCCCTAAGAAACTCCATCAAGCAGGATTTAAATTTCAGTGGGCACACACAGTGGGAGTCCCAGGCCAGTGTGTTTACTAGTAGAATGGAACAATGTCCATCAGTGGCTATCAGCCACAAGGTATAGATAGGGGCTCTGGGGCAAGTGATGCTCTGTCTTCTCGGTGCTTGGGGGGGGGGTCAACAGCGGGAGGGCTTCTAATGTCCTGGCCCCACTGGTGGACCTCCTGATGGCACCTGGTATTTCTGGCCACTGTGTGACACAAAGTGTTGGACTGGATGGGCCTTTGGCCTGATCCAACATTGGCATCTCTTGTGTTCTTATGTTCTTAATGTTGATATGGTCAAGGCTACGTTTCTTCCAGGCTAAAACACCCAACAAATGAATTCTGCACACAGGCAAGCCAAATTGTGCCAAGAAAAACTGAATTGTTCACAAATTTGCTCATCTGCTTGACTAATTTTTATTATTTTGCATATTTTATCTGTTTTAGCTAGCAATGGGGAGAGTTAAGCAGGGCCCTGAAGCCCTACACTGGCCTAATGAATGACCTCTTTGGATTTTGATTCAATAGGCATTGCCCACATACTTTCAACAAATCTTCACAATCACAGTGCTAGAAACTTTTTAAAAAAAATAAAACCCCAAGATTTTCAGGAAACTGTTTTCAGTGCCAAACCCCAGATTCAAAGCTGTTTCCCCCCTACTTTAGCAAAATTACCTAGGTTGTGGGGTCTCCTCCATGCCCTGTGATGTACTTGCTTTCTGAGATACAATAAACTCATTAAGTTCATATTCTTATTAAGCCTTTTCCTCCCTCTTACCCATGCAGATACCCTCATTCAAAAAGTTATGTTTATGATTCCACTATAAGTAACTCATATTCTAGAAGTATAATATAATAGAATATAAACTAGAAGATATGCTAGTTTACAGATATATCACAAACAAATGTGCAACTAAGGCACACCTCCTTGATCTTTTCGAAAACAGAAAACTTTGGAAGAAGGGAGGGGGGGAAATCAGCCTTCAAGTTCTTCCAACTCCCATCAGTGTATCTCGGTAGCACTGGTGGCTCAGATTCTCTCTCTTGGGATTTCACCCAACATGGAACTCACCCGATGCATTCAGCTGTTGCAGAAAACTTTGCAGCCAGTGCACACATTACAACAGCTGTGGGACTCACTAATGAGCTTGTCCTAGAAACTCCCCTACACGCATTGCATTTGCTGGCATTGAAGTGCCTCCAAGCATATTCCCAGCACCCACCCCTTAACATCCTAAAGTGACATGCCAGGTTCTAAGAGGCAGGAGGAGATTTGGCAGTTGGCCTCTTTAGCAAGGCCCTTGAGAGGACACTTGGCAGGAATCGGAAGATGACTGAACAGCTCAGAGACCACACAATGGCCTTGCTGCTACCTTTAAAAAAATAGCCCTTCTTCAGGCTGGAATTGACTTCTCTTTGTCACTTTGTCCTTCTAGGCCTCCAGGTGCCAAGACCAATTATTATCTATCCAGGAAAAAAACACATCCACCTCTATCAGCAACGTTAACCTTCAGTATGCTCAGAGCTTCCAAACAACATGGAAGAATGATAAAGTAAAGGGCTCAAGCATATGTTCCCCCAAAGAGAGAAATTCTGAAAATAATTCAGTTGTGGTCCTCTTTGCCATGCAATGCTTAATAGGCAAACATGATTCTTGACAAGATGCATGATCTACACTGTAAGGGCCTTTCCATGGTCAAACCCAGCTGCCAGGCTCTTATTCCTATAGACCTTTGTTATCTTGCAAATGTTACATTCATACAATCACATGTGAATTGCACAAGTATACATTTTGTCCGTGATCTTTGTGGTTTCTGAACATCAGTACAAAACAGCCTACTGCAATTTTCACACACAGTGGTGTCCAATGGAGATAGATCAAGATGGGTAACAATGTTAGTTTGTCTGTAGCAGCAGAAAAGAGCAAGAGTCCAGTAGCACCTTAAAGACTAAAAGAAATTGTGGCAGTGTATGAGTTTATGGTGCTGGAGAAGACTCTTGAGAGTCCCTTGGACTGCAAGGAGATCAAATCAGTCAATCCTAAAGGAAATCAACCCTGACTGTTCCCTGGAAGGCCAGATCCTGAAGCTGACGCTCAAATACTTTGGCCACCAAATGAGAAGGAAGCACTCACTGGAGAAGACCCTGATGCTGGGAAAGATTGATGGTAAAAGAAGAAGGGGACGGGAAAGGATGAAATGGTTAAACAGTTTTATTGATGCAACATACATGGAATTGAGCAAACTCTGTAGGACAGTGGAAGACAGGAGGGCCTGGCGTGATGTGGTCTATGGGGTCACAAAGAGTCGGACTTGACTGTGCAATTGAACAATGACAACAAATGATCTTTCATGAGTCATTGCTCACTTCTTCATTTTTTGGGGTGTTCAATGTACAGAGATCCAGAAAAATGTAGCATGTGCAGGCCGCCACTTATAATGGCTACAAACCCATACCTCTGTGATGCAATACTTAGAGATAAACAGAGATGGACTTTTAATGTGGATCCCTCTCAGGCCTAAATGCAGTAATGGTCAGTTATGGCTCCCCCCCCACCATTAGATTCCTGCCTCAGCAAGATATTCCATTGCCTCAGCTTTTTATTGCACTGCTTGTCTACCCACCTAAGAGATGTTTGTCCCACGTGTTTGGACCACATCACGCCAACCCCTCTCATGATACAGAGTTGTGTCCCATCCTTCCTCCAAGGAGCTTAGAGCAACGTACCAGGCTCTTCCTCCTCTATATGACCCTTACAACAACCCTGTAAGGGAACCTAGATTGAGAATGTGTGAGGTGCCCAAGATCACCATGCAAGCTTTATGGTGGGGTGGTGGGTGGGAGTGGACCGAAGACTCCCAGATCCAAGTCCAGCATTCTGTCCACTGCGCCACACTGCCTCTTGGCACCTATTGCCAATAGGCATTTATCAGGTTCCTGACCCACTGCCAAGTCTGCAGTGTCCTATTTAGAAACCAATGCCATGTATTATTCCCATGCTTCCATCCTCTGGCTAGCTTTATACACAGTCTGAAGGCTGGCTTCCCTGCTGTAGTCAGTTTCTGAGCCCAGTCTGTGTTCATATCTTAATTGTATTTTAGGATGTCTGTTTTTAGCTTTTGTCACATACTGCAGAAAAGCCACCCGTGCTTAGACAGGAACCCACCACTGGATGTATGCACACAGCGCGTATTAATCCAATACTCCCAGCCATCAAGGGCTGAGCCTTGGAACTGAGGCATGCCATGCATCACTTTTACTCTGGTATTACTTTTGTCTGAAATGACTATTCTTTGCCTAGCAACTATCAACACCGTTCAGAGTGACATGACCCCTCCTGTAAGTCAGTGTTGGAAAAGTAGTACAGGGAAATCTACCTGTCTTAGGCGAAACAAACTGTGATTGGATTTTCATGGTTTTACCTGCAAATGTTGCTTCTGAGTTCTATTTCGTTTTTTAAAAGTTTTTACATGATTCTAGTGTTTTAATCAAATGTTGTAAGTTGCCTTGAATGAGTTTTACAAGTGAAATGAGGAATATAAATATTTAGGTCCATTAACTTTAGAGTGCAGTAAACCTGGAAAGTCTTAGGATGGTCCCTCTTAAGCTCTCTTCAAACCTTGCCATGTAAGAAGTCATCAGTTCCTGCCAGAACAGCAATGCCTCATTTGCCTGCCCTTGACATTCAACACTTACTCTGGCCAACACAGAAATGACCCAGGTTAGACCTTTCTTGCATAGAACGTTTGTCATGTCCACTGCAGTAGCATACAATAGTCACGTTAACAAGCAAAAAGTTGTGTATTAGCTTTCTTGTGAAGAGACAGTTTCCCCTCCCCCTCCCATTTTCCCTTCTCACGTTTTTCTGCTATCACCCCACACACCTTGATGGGAATTATCCGCTGGTGGCTCTGGGCTGCTTGTCCACTGCAACATAAATAAACATCAAGATGGCACCAGCGGGGAATAAAAACCATCAATAGATCACAGCAATTCTTACATGTCCACCACTGACACTATTGATAATGCAGGCCACTGCACAGATAGCAAAGAAGGTTTATCCCAGTGGGTGTTCTGCAGCCTGTCTCTCTGGTGTGGTATAAATAGAACATGTGATAATGGGCAGCGGGATCGTCTGCCAGCACTGCCCTCTTGTTTTTGATAGCTGCCTCTCATGCAGGGTAGCCCAAACTTCTGATTGCCAAAGCATCCTGGCTTTCTAGGTTACGATTCCAGGTGTGCTGTACCCTTACAGCTGGAAATGTTGGCAGCAATCTAGCAATAATACTTTCCCCTTCAAAGATGACTACGCCAATTTGCGTGTATCACTGTTCTGGATGCACATTCAGATTGAAAGGAGGTAAGCAGCAACTAATTTCAGAGTTACAACAGGTAGCCTGCTTAACGAGGATGGGCAATTCTGCTGCAGCCGAAGAGACTGATTGATCTAAGCACACTTGTGTTTTCACACCAATGGTATGACCTATCAACACTGAAGGTTGACTGGGAAAGAGACAAGGCCAGAGACATAAACAGACTCCTTTGCGGATGAGCAGCTTCAGGACATGGAAGCTTTTGATAATTTCTTAACAGCACATCAATGCCTCTTGGAACACATCGGTGCTAGCGACAGGGCCCCCAATGTCACACTTGTCCCAGACCTCACAAACCCTCTCAAGTTGCACAGCCTTTCCCCTGCACTTCTCTCATGGCTACCACGCATCTAATGGCTGTGTGAATAGGCCCAGAGAGGAACATTAAAGCAACAGGGATGCTGCGGCATCCCTCCTGCATATTATTAAGCACAGCAGGTTCTTTTGCAAACATTCACACTGAACCCTTCATAGCCGGATCTTGCCATGGGAACAATTAATTCTGAGGCTTTACATAATCTCCCCCCGGCACGAACCTCAAGAGATTGAGCACCAACTCAGACCTTACATACATTATCAATTGTTGGGTAGGTGCTACATCTTTCTAGAGGTTGTTCATAAAGGAAGAATTTGCAGCAGTTAAAAAGCCTACTGGTGACTATTGAGGAACAGTCCTTCAGGATGGCCTAAGAGGAAAGGCCTAGATGGTCCCAAGAGAGTACCGGAGGAAGCAGAGCTGGAAATGGAACAGTCTGAAGGACAGAGTTCCAGGCAATGCTCCCTCTAAGCTGTGTGGGTCTTGTGAGCAAAAATTCTACTTTGTGAGCTACTGGCATTAAAGTTGTGAGTGAGCAATTTGGCTACTGTATACATTAGTTTGCTTTGGAGCCATCCTTCCTGAGCTAAGACAAAAATGTATGAGCTGGAGGCTAAAAAACTGTGAGCTAGCTCACACTAACTCAGTTTAGAGGGAACACTGGTTCCAGGTGAGTCACGGAATCCAAACATTAAAGGCACACAGGCTGCAGAGAGACATCACCATAAACTCCATTAAACTGAAATTCATGTATGAGCGTGACTTGTTGCAGTGCTTGCGCATGCCCCCCCCCCACTCATGGAGATTAAAGAAACCCTGTTTGAAACAAACTCTGGTTCCCTGTGACAAAAGGACTCATGGCGGTCTGAGTAAACTGGAGTTTATTTCCCACAAGTCCTGATTCTATACCCAGTAGCAGGTTCCTTAGGAGTAACCAAACCCCAGTTCACTTGCATTTGTACTTCATGGGAAAAGGGGGTTTGTTTCAATTCAGGAATTCTTAATAGTGCTCCTTGTTGGTGGGTGGGGGGAAGGGAAAAGGGACACATTCATACAAGCATGCCAATAGGCTACGATTATGCATGATCTCAGGTTAATTGAAGTTTGTTGTGAAGACTGAACCAGCCATAAAGTTCAATAAAATAAAAGGTAAAGGAAAACAGACTTCTATATTGAAATTGTTTACTCAGTAGTCCTCTACAGGCTATACATGGGACCGTGGAATTCCCACACTCCTTAAGGGGCCTTCTGGAAACCAGTTATTAATTTTTTTAATCCACTGTTAAGGTGACTTTTCTCTTCTTAAAGATTGGGCATGTGTTATCTGCATCAGGCTGCATACTCCCAGTCTCTCACCACAGCTACAGAAGCAACCCATAACCATGGCTATGTTTGGAATTCTGATTAGTGTTAACCATGGTTGAGTCCAATGAAGAATTAATTCATGACCATAATTAGGCTTTGGCAAGGAAGAACTTCATATATGGGAAGAGAGGGTGATCCTGCAACTTGCTCTCCATCTCTTAATCTCAGTTCAAGCCTGGGAATACTGTGTCTGCACGGGACTTCTGCGTGTGTGTGGAATATATGGACCCAATGACGGTAGTGTATACAGAACATATATCAAAGTCTCCAGGGATTATAGCACGTGGCTCCTAAACATACATTCTGCCGTCTGCTGCGTATTCTAAACAGCAAAGTTGCCACCTTGCTCTTGAAATCCCCCCTCCCTGTGGCAGCTGCATGCAGAGACAGCCTGAGAGAGTCGCACTCTTTCACCGGCTACCAGCTCTGTGTTACTTAAAGGCTGATTTGCAAGAGTCCAACCACCACTCCAGCCGCTTCTCCAGCTGCACCTGCTGCTGAGAAGCCTCCAAGTCTTGCTAGTATTGATGTTTTTTTGTTTGTTTGCAAAAGGAGAGGGGGGAAGAGGAGATGGCTGTGGATGAGAAAGCCCAGAAGTTTCAAAAGAAAGGAAGTCTACATTGAAAACCAAACCCTTTGCCGGCTCCTCTGTGCCCATTCCACCCGAGCAAGTCACATCCTCTGATTCTCCGTATTTGGTGGGAAACCTTCCCCTTTCGCAGCTCCCCACCGCCTCCGTGCTCTGGTGCCTGGTTCGAACTAACGCTTCCTCTGGGAGTTTCCTTAAATTGTTCAGGTTTGCGCTCCCAGTTCAAGACAGCTCCCTCCCTCCCTCCCTCCCTCCCTCCCGGCTTCTCGCCCTCACGGGGAGCAGCTGGGTGATGCAGGGCGCCTGCACTTTCACCATGTATTATTAACACTTACAAACAGGATCTGGCTCCAGGCGCTGCTTGAGCCACTGCATTATTTCCTAATCCCAGCTGTAAAGAGATACCCCTCCCAACCCGAGCCATGTATTGCTTCGGACACAGAAAACTGGCCAGTTTTAATTGGCAATCTTCCAAATGACTACCTCTGCGCCCAGCTTGCAAAGGGAACCTGTCTCTTTAAACTATCCGATTAATGGTCAGAGACCTTGCAGAAGACAGTCCCAGCTCCCTAACTTAACTTTCTCACATTTTCCTTCAGGACATTTTTACCTTGTGGCACTTTTTGGTTTGGTTTGAGAGGAAGGAAGGAAAAGAAACACATTATTTTTGTTGTTGTTTTTAAAAAGAAGCTTGTCCCCCCCCCCCAGGATTCCCGTCTGCTTCGGCGGCTGCTGGGAAGCTGTTTGTCCTCACGGAGTACCTTGGCCAAGTGCTTCTCAAACACATTTTCCAGGCTGACTTTTCCAGTGGACTGCCACACAAAGCAAAATAACAAAAACAACAAGTCTCCCACCTGTAGATGGGAAAGGGAAAGTCAGAAATTCCTAGGGGAAATTAAGGCACCAATAACCAGGGCCTGACAGGCAGCACCCCCAACTGCAAATGAGAACCACACATGCCAACCAGATCTGCTTGTGTGGGGACATGGCCTGTCGGCACCTGGCACCATGGAAACAGCATCTCCATTTGGAGGCTGCAACAGTGCTGGCCTGTAAGTGGAGGAAAGAACTGTCATTCAATAGGGGGACAGCACATGAGCCAGATGACTCCAAAAACTATTCATCTATGGAAGCCCGTTAAACAGAGAAATCACTGTCATCTCGAAACTATGGCCTGGTTCACACATCACGTTATTTGTTTATTTGCTTCATTTATACCCCACTTTTCTCCTCAATGGGGGCCCAAAGTGGCTTACAACACTTGCCCCTTCTTCATTTTATCCTTGAGATAACTCAGGTTCTCCACTTGGCTGTGGTCCTCACATCCACATAAGTTACAGCACTGGAGGAGTGGACTGCTGTACACTTGAGCAGGAGCTGAATGTGTGAACTGACTCTGTCAAAAAACAACAATGTGTTTGAGATAATGGTAGGAGACACAGAGTCCAGTTCTAAGCAGAGTTACACCCTTATAAGTCCATTGAAATAGACAGGCCTAGAAGGTGTAACCTTGCAGAGAACTGCACTGAACAAAGTTGTATCTGTGATGTGTCTGGGATGGCCCACACAAACATATCACCACTTGATGTTGTAGTACCAGTTGATGGCCTGGGATGTGCAGGCCAGTCCTGGATGACTGGCTGCTGACTGTTTGAACTGTATCTGTGTCTGACAGGGCTCTTTTTGTAGCAGGAACTCCTTTGAATATTAGACCACACACCCCTAATGTAGCCAATCCTCCAAGAGCTACGGCAAGCTCTCAGAGGATTGGCTACATGAGGGATGTGTCGCCTAATATGCAAACGAGTACCTGTTACAAAAAGAGCCCTGCCAGTGACGGCCCTTTGTGAGGACACCAGAGTGACATGGAAACCTTTATGATATGACTCTTCCCTGCACTGCTCAGTAATGCAAAGTGCCATGGTACAGCATTTACTTTGCATGCAGAAGGTCCCAAGTTCAGTACCTAGCATCTTCAGTTAAAAGGACAGCAGATGAGCTGAGAGACCAGTACCTGGAGACCATAGTTAACATTGACCTCAATAGGCAAACGATCTGTATAATGCCTACACAATGCAGCTTCATGTGTTCATGTACATGCACATGTCTACATTGGAGGGGCCCTTGCCTAGATGATCCAGGCTAGCCCAATCTAGTCAGATCTTGGAAGCTCAGCAGGGCCCCCCCCCCGGGCTAGTATTTGGGTGGGAGAGCAGCAGGGTAGTCGAGGGTTGCTATGCAGAGGCAGGCAGTGGCAAACCACCTCTGTTTGTCTCTTTCCTTGAAACCCTGTGGGGCCGCCATAAGTTGGCTGCAACTTGAGGGCCCTTTCCACCACTGCCACATCTGAGAGATCCATAACTTGACTCTTTCCCAAGCCAGCATTATGCCCTGGGAGGAAAACAGGCTCTGAATTAATATGAAAGTTCCAGCTAATGGGCCATTCATTCTTGTAAGCCATCACTTCATGTTGCAGTGAGGGACATGCATGAGTGATCCAGCCTTATGTTTGACACCTCTGTTTATGGTGATCGCCCAGATATCACATGAGTGTCTGCAATGTCCTCCCCCCCCACCACTTTCCTGCTGCACCATCTACTTGCATCTGTACACGGGACTGACTCAGTGCTTGTGTCTCGTAGAATATGAGTATCATGTTACATATTCAAAATTAAACACATCGAATTCATCTGGAAAGAGGTAAGTACATGCTGAACTCTCCCACTGAAATCAGAGGGGCTTTTAAGGGCACAATCGGCAACCCAAGCACTGTAAACCCCTACCCCAACACATGCACCTCAGGAAATGGGTAAAAGACATGAACTAGAAGTTCCCAAGTCCACATGGAATGCTACTAACTTATTTCAGGGTTTTAAAAAAAAATCTCCTTGGGTACAGAGCTCGAACTGAGGTTTGCCCTGAAAGGATTAAAAAAAGAGAAGAAGTAATGAGGAACTCTCCCCAAATATGAAACAGAACCATTGCCATTGTTGATAGGAATCATGCCTGGCGTTAGAACAACAGCACCAAGCAATTTTCGCGCACACCACGCAAAACCACAAGTTCAAGCTGGCATCAGTCATGTTAGGACATTGCCCCCTCTTGTACTCAGGCAGTAGCAGTGTTCATTCACTTTGCACCTAAAGTGGCAGAAGCTGCTATGCCTTCTTAAAAGGTGTGCTGGATGTAATGACGCTTTTGGAGCACCATGCCTGCTGGCATCAAACAACTTTGCAGGCTGTGACAGTTACGTGGAATGACACTCCAGAGGATGACTAAGAACAGGAAATGCAGGCTTTGGCTTTTACCAGTGCCCTTGCAGGGGGTGAACGCGATGGCATGACCACATGGCTCTGATGGCCCACAGCTCATCACAGCCTGCTCCCTGATCACCTATAAGGTGTATGCACTCCCACGCTTAAGCGCTTCCAAGGTTACAAGACATGAAGCAGCAGCTCCACTCTCCCTAGAATCTTATTACTGCTGGCATCACTGCTTGGGGAAGGCGTTTACGAGAGCAACATGGAGGGCCAGAGGCTGGAGAAGAGCCTCCCAAACAGTCTGCATTGCTCCACTGACTTTGAACGGGGCTCCCCTAGAAGACAGGAAGTGGCATGTCTCATGCTACTTTGACACCCCCCGCCCCAGCACAGTGTGAACACAGTTTTCTGCCAACTATTTGCAGAGTGCTGAAATAGGGAGGGAGTTCTCACATCCCGACTGGGACCAGGAGAATATGAAGCGAAAGAGGATCGGGTGCATGCTGGAAAGATGCATGAGCACAGTCTGATGGGTTGCATGCTTCTGTCCTCTCCCCTCCATCTCTCAATAGCTAATGAAGACCAGCCTTGTATAAAGCCCCCTCCCCACCCCTAAAAAAATTCTGGAGCAAGTCTTTCAAAATGGACACCAGTGCAGTTGTCAAGGCCCAGCAGCATCCTTTTAATATTTAATAATAGGTCTATTTTTAGTATTATTTATTGTTTATAGCACCTTTTAATGCTGGAATGTTTTTAGATTATTTTAGGATTGTTTAAATTGTTATTGAGGTGTCTATTCCTTATGTAAGCCGCCCTGAACCGCCCTTGGCTGGGAGGGCGGGGTATAAATTAAATAAATGAATAAATAAATAAATCCTCCCAGGGCAAGTCCTGATAAGCCAGAGGCCTTAATTACACACACATGCACCACGCACATGCACTCTA
Source organism: Gekko japonicus (assembly GCF_001447785.1). Lineage (NCBI taxonomy): Eukaryota > Metazoa > Chordata > Lepidosauria > Squamata > Gekkonidae > Gekko > Gekko japonicus. Next base: position 1,560,827 of record NW_015173674.1, read on the forward strand.
AACATCAACAAACATTCAAGCCCACAGGAACAACCACAGCATTCAGAAACCCAGATTAGGAGAGGATGCGGAAACACACTGGTAACTTACCTCCAACAGAGACAACAACACAAACGCTGCCTGTCGCAACTGGTCCCACTGGCTCACACCTGCATCTGGAACCTTTACACAGTGGCACAGATTCCCTGCACAAAGGGGAAGGAAGAAAGCTGCAGAGCTGCCTTTGCCCTTCGTTACCTCACATTGCATCAGGAGCGCCGTCTCCCAGAAGGGACCATTCTGCGCTACCAGAACCCTGCAAGGCTGGTCCAGAGAACTTTCTAAAGGGTGCTGTTTCCCATTTCAGATATTCACTGTTAAAAATCACACAGAGGCTGAGGATGAAGGAGGAGAAAAGCCTGGAGAGAAGCATTTGGCAGAAAACTCTTGGGGAAGCTATGGGGAAATGCACAGAGGCAGATTGGTACAGTGGTACGCAAGCTTGTGGTTAAGGGTGCCAACCTGAGGTCCTGTTCTATGGGAACCTGTGGCACCTGTGCGTGCGGCCATTCCCCAGAGCAGGTATAAAAGTTGCATTGAGTTTGGTAGGATTTTATTGTTAGATTGCATATGCTGCTTTGCATGGCTGGAAAAAAATGGTTGCTAGCCTCCCTTGTCTTGCTGGCAAGGGAATCAGGGAGGCGTCCCGTGAGTGAGTGGGGATGTCCCTGATGCACTGACATCACCCAGAAGTGACATCATTGTGTTGGTCACATCAGAGGGTGCTCTGGTTTTTTGGCAAGACTCTATGGTAAATCAAGGTCAAACCATAGAGTTTTGCCCCAAAACCAGAGTGTCGCCGTGCAACATCCCTGGGTGATATCATCATATTGGGGACATTGCTGTTTGTGGGCAGGGTTTCCCTCCCGAGACCAGGGGAATGGCAACCCTACTAGAAAATAAACCTTACCAGAGTACTTAACGTTGTTTAATCTGCAAAAGCCATTCCCATATTTTAAAACAACCAACAGTCACAAACGTTTGTGTGCACCCTAGGGAAGCATGTTGCATTTGTTGTTGTTCAGTCACACAGTCAAGTCCGACTCTTCGCGACCCCATGGACGAGATCACGCCAGGCCCTCCTGTCTTCCACCGTCCTTTGAAGTTTGCTCAATTTCATGTTTGTTGCATCTATGACACTGTCTAACCATCTCGTCCTTTGCCATCCCCGTCTTCTTTGACCTTCAATCTTTCCCAGCATCAGGGTCTTCTCCAGTGAGTGCTCCCTTCTCATTTGGTGGCCAAAGTATTTGAGCTTCAGTTTCATTATCTGGCCTTCCAGGGAACAGTCAGGGTTGATTTCTTTGAGGATTGACTGGTTTGATCTCCTTGCAGTCCAAGGGACTCTCAAGAGTCTTCTCCAGCACCATAGTTCAAAAGCATCTATTCTTCGGTGCTCGGCCTTCCTTATAGTCCAGCTCTCGCAGCCATACATGACTACTGGGAATACCATTGCTTTGACCATGCGGACTTTTGTTGGCAGGGTGATGTCTCTACTTTTTATCATGCTGTTGAGGTTCGCCATCGCTTTCCTCCCAAGGAGCAGGCGTCTTTTAATTTCATGGCTGCTGTCACCATCTGCAGTGATCTGGGATCCCAGGAACGTGAAGTCTGTCACCACTTCCACAACCTCCCCTTCTATTTGCAAAGGAGTGATGGGGCCGGATGCCATGATCTTAGTTTTTTTTGGTGTTGAGCTTCAAGCCCACTTTTGCGCTCTCCTCTTTTACCCTGAGCAAGAGGCTCTTTAGGTCCTATTCACTTTCTGCCATATGCACAATCAAATAAGGAAGGGAATTTTAGGGAACACATAAAATGCTTTGAGCCGCTGTGGTGCAACAGTTATAGTTGAGGACCAGGACCTGGGAGATGCTGGGTCAAACCTGCCCTCTGCCACGATGCTTGCTAGGTGACCTGCCACTCTCTCTCTCAGCCTCAACCATCATACAGTGTTCTTGTTGTGAGGAGAAAATAAATAAAAATGGCTATACATCTTCTCTTCTGTCAGTGAGGGAATTGGCCCGTAGAACTAAGTGATAAGGGCCAATGTGTTACAGCCCCTATGTGGAAGTGCCGGATATTGTAGCAGAGGATAAAAAACTAAACAGTCTATCTAGCTACATCTTTCTATTTACTGTTAGCTCCAAGATGGATTCTAGCATCACTGATCTTAGAACAAAGGGAGCAGGAAGAAACCCCTAAATGCATAAGTACAAAGTATCAGATAACATCACCCAGCTATGGATTGACCAATGACCAGGCTAAAGGTCACTTCATCACGAATAGGACTTTCCCTTCTAGCGCAGGAACTACTACTCCACATCTCATAGGTTCTAATCTAACTAACTACAATTAGCATATACAAAGAGAAGAAGAAGAAGAGAAGAGACTGGATTTATACCCCGCCCTTCACTACCCGAAGGAGTCTCAGAGCGGCTTACAAACTCCTTTCCCTTCCCCTCCCCACAACAGACACCCTGTGAGGTGGGTGGGGCTGAGAGAGTTCTTGACAGAAACTGCTCTTTTTTCAAGAACAGCTCTGACAGAATTATGGCTTGCCCAAGGCCATCCAGCCAGGTGCAAGTGGAGGAGTAGGGAATCAAACCCAGCGCACTTAACCACTACACCAAACTGGCTCTCAAACAAACAGGTTAACTCTTTCATGACATCAGGAAGTGAACTTGCAAATACGACATCAGGAAGTGAACTTGCAAATACTCCAACAGGAAGCCACTGAAAATCACATTCTGGTGGAATTGAAACCATTCATGTAGCAAAAATGGAGAGGGGAGGCGGCTTGCTGGTCAATTCTGAGATGGCCTGACTTTCCCAACACACTTGCCTGCCAAGACAATAACAGTTCCTCCCTTTTCTCAATATATTTTCATTATTGTAGCAACTGCAACAGCACAGTATCAGGGGACCCCCCCCCCCCCCAAAAGGCATAGGTGTAAATTACTTTCTGGTAGATCAACAATGTAACATCCAAGGGACCATGGCTGTAGAGTGACTCTGTAAACTGGTAACACATCAGAAAGCTTCCTGCAATGTTGTGGCTCAAACACAAACAAAAAAAAATGGAACACATGGTCCTTTCCAGTGTTCCCTCTAAGCCTGGTTAGTGTGAGCTAGCTCACAGTTTTTTAGCCTCTGGCTAACTGTCAGCTATGCTGCCATGAAGGTTGGGGAGTTCGGTCTGTGTCTGGTTAATTGTTATGCATTCCTTTCTGTGCTTTTTCTGCTTTGCACCGAAATGCTTATCTATACAGATGTGCAGGAGGGAGTTGTATTGTCTGGGGTTTTCCTAGGTGCCGTGGGAGAGTGTTGGTTCTCACTATATCCTATTATGCCCATGGGGCCACTGCCATTCTTAACAGTGCTTATGTTACTGCATCTATAGCTCTGCAATAAAAGTATTACCATTCTTGAATGCGTGTACTTTAGGGCTGCCAAGTGGGGATGGGTGGCGGGTAAACCCCCGCTTTGGAGGCCCGATTTCCGTCGCCGCAGAATCGGGCCCCGGGGGGAACCCCGCCCTCCGAAGCGCAGCATAGCTGCATCACAGGAAGTGATGCAACCACGTAGAGGGCGTGGCCCCAATCATTGGAGGGAAAACTCTATGGTTTCCCCTCCAATGATTGGGGCCACGCCCCCAACGTGCTCTATGTCGTGCGTCACTTCCTGTGATGTTCTGGCGGCGCGCCCGCGCGCATCCATCGGCAGCTTTCGGACCCCGCCGACGCTCCCCCACCGGTGAGTCTGAACAACTTGGCAACCCTAGTGTACTTCGTTGTTGGCTGTGGGTTCTGTCACTCATACATTTTTGTCTTAGCTCAGGAAGGATGTCTCCAGAGCAAACTAATTGATGCGGTGGCCAAATCACTCACAACTTTAATGCCAGTGGCACACAAAGCAGAATTTTTGCTCACAAGACTCCACAGCTTAGAGGTAGCATTGGTCCCTTCAGAGCAGCTGCTGGTGTCCACGCCTACTGACCTGGCCCACCATCTATGTGAGATGGCTTTGAGGTCTGGGGCAGGGTTTGGATACAGAGTGCAGGAACAAGAGAGAAATATTGGCGTTAACAATGGCCCATTGGTTTTCAAGCAGGCCCGTAGCTACAGTGGGGCATCTCGGGGCCAGGCCTCCCGACTTCCCATCCAGCTGGTTTATTTTATTTTTCATGTGTGCCACGACCGTGCTGAGCTGAGCCGTCACTCTCCCCTGCCTGCCTGGCTAGCTGCAGGTGAGGCACGCCACAGGGCACATCTGATCCCTATTCCAGCCCCCCCCCCATCACTTTTTAAAACTTTTACTCGCTCATCACCCCTGACACAATGCCCCCCGACTTATTTAAATGCCCCCTGCAGTAAAACAAAAATCCTGGCTACGGGCCCTGTTTTCAAATGTGATTTGGGAAATTTGTGATCTCCACCTTGCTTTGCCTGCTGGGCAGAAAGAACCCTGCTCCCATCAGGAAAAAAATGTGGCACAATGTAAAGCATGGAGCTGGTTGTGATTGGTGGCACATTCTGCACATGTGATACTGCCAGGGCACTACCGTATACCATTATGCAAAGGCCATAGTTGGGAGGGAGTGTCCCTAACTGCAGCAATTTCTGTTCCCTCAGGTCTTCTTCCCCATGGCTGGTGATGGTGAAAAGCCCTTCATATACCCATTGCACATGTGTACCGGCACAAGATCGGTGGGTCTTAGGGTTGCCAGCCCTGTCTCAGCAAATCCTGGGAGCTTTTGAGGAGTGGAGCCTGGGGAGGGTAGTGGGCACTGTGACATCACAGCCCCACGATGTTCTAGGAACTCCCACAATCTCTATGGTAAAGAATTTCCCTAGTCTGTATGGTGACTGCCCAGAAGTAACATGTGTGTCTGCAAAGTCCTCTCCTCCCCTTTCCTACTGCACCATCTACTTGCATCTCTACATGGGACTGACTCAGTGCTTGTGACTCGGATGCTTCCTGTTAGCTGCCTGTCTATCCAGCTTGCTTGCGTGACTCAGAATTAAAACCGCTAAGCATCCCAGAATGAAGAGGAGAAAAGAAGAGTCTGATGACAGACACATTTTGACACACAAGCCCCACTTAGAGCTTTTGCCCCCCCCCTCAGTAAACAGCAAGTCCTTCCCATCAGTACTTTATAATAATCCAGAGATTCGGGAGGGAGGGGAAGGATGCAAAGAATGTACTGTAAAGTCACTATCTGACCCATAATGCATTTGGACAGATACTTGGCAAATGTCATTATAAAAGAGTTTATCCAAAACCAACAAGCAAACAGTAAAACTGGGGGAAGGGCAGGTAAGAAAAATGGACAATACAGAAAGACAGAGGCACATTTTTCTCGCTTTCTCCTTCCACAACTTGGGTTCACTGAAATAAACTAATTTGCAGTAGGCTCAGGACAAACAAACAGAACAGTTAATACTCCACCTGGTCCCCAAGTTAAAGCCTGAATTATTGCTCTACTTTTGCACAGAAGTACCAAGACTTAGCCAGGGTAGATAATTAAAGGAACTCAGAAGGTAAACTAAATGAGAACATTATAGATTCAAGAAAGACGCCAGGTTTCAGGATCCCAGTCCTAAGATCTAGTTCACCAAACTTGCAGATGAGGAGGCCAACTTCAACCACTTCAGATGGTGGCTCGTTGGGTTTAGTGTTCCTCTATACAACCCACCGTATAAAACTGGCTTGTCCAGAAGGAAGGTTCTAGTCCACTCTTCTCCCCTGATACACTAATTTTCTGTGGGTGGAGTTCTTTTGTATGGAGGAGTCATGTCAACTCCCTCCTGTAGGAATCTAAAATAATAAAGCCAAAAAGAGGTTTATCTCCCCATCTGCCCTTTAGGAGAACTAGGCCTCTATTATACACTTTAAACACAGAACTTGAGGTCATTCAATCATTCTTCAATCAATACTGAGGATTTCAAAAGTTGCAAAATTTCAGGGTTCTGATTTTCCCTCTCTCCTCCACAGCCAAGTTCATCATTCAGAGGGGTTTTTTTCCCAAGTTGAAAAGTGGAAATAAATAAACTCAGCGGTAGTGAGAGGTCTCCTGTGATCAACTTCTGTAGTTAAGGAACAGGAGAAACATAACCTAGATATTCTTAGACACTTGGAATGGGTCTGAGGACCATCAGCAAAGAGACCTGAGGCATAAACCTAAGGCAATTAGATGTGCCAAAGTCACACTGTAATCCACAATGGCTATGTGTTCAAGTCCTTTAAGATTTCAGTGGTGAATAGGGCCCTGCAAACATCACAGGGTAGCCAACTTGGGCTTACAACCAAGTATACACTCAACAGGGAGCTACTGTCAAACGGGCTCCCTAATGTGAGTACTTGTACAATACTCATTTGCAAACACTTGAGTTAATTGCATCCACACTTCTAATAAGTACTCCTAAAATACATGCTGTGTGAAGCAGTCTTTAGGCATACCTAACTTTCTCAGCCTCTGCCCTGAATTAAATTTCTGTGCTCATGGGAATATGTGGCTCTGTGTGTCCTCTCTCTAAAGAAAACCTAATTTGGACCTTTCCGCTCACTCAGTTGGCAGTCTGTGCCTGTGAGCATGACAGTAATGAAAAGCCAGCAACAGTTGTCATTTTCTAGTGGCCATTAGCCATTAAGATCTAATAAAAGGTGATTTGCCAAGCTAAATCTGCCTCCATAGAGACAGGAGTCTCTGTAGCAGTGAAATATTGGATGACTGGCAGATCATGAAATAGGGTCCATGAGACTGAGTATAGACTGTCAAACCAGGACCACATCTCACAATCATACAGTAGAAGGGGAGACGGAGCTGAAGTGGTGTCATGGAATCATCTATTCTAACTCTCTTCATCACAGCAGAGAGAACAGAATCCTCTCCCCTGGTCCTGTTACATCTGGGAAACCCACAATCCAGAGTTCGTTCACCATGGCTGCAATTTATACTTACATAGTTCCTTACATTGCATTATCAATGAGCACCACTTTTTACAAAGTACAGGATGATGAGGTCTCTACCCCAAGAGATTTACAGACTGAAATATATATGAGACAAGGGAGAAATCAATATTTATCTATTTACTTCATTTATACCTCACATTTTTGGTGTAGTGGTTAGGAACGTGGACTCTAATCTGGGAGAACCGGGTTTGATTGCCCACTCTTCCATGTGGAGCTGCTGATGTGACGTTGGGTCAGTCATAAGTTCTTTCAGAGCTGTTCTCTCACAAGTAGTTTTCGAAAGAGCTCTCTCAGCCCCACCTACCTCACAGGGTGTCTGTTGTGGGGAAGGGAAGGGAGATTGTTAGCCACTCTGAGACTCCTTCGGGTAGTGAAGGGCAGGGTATAAATCCAATCTCCTCCTCCTCTTCCTCTCCCCAAAGGGGACCCAAAGAGGCTTACAACACTGCCCTCTTATCCTCACAAAAACCCCGTGAGTTAAGGTTAGACTGAGAGTGTATGACTGGCCCAAGATCCCCTAGCAAGTTTCCATGGCAGAGTGAGGGTGCAAACCTGGTCTCCCTAGTCTGACACTCCAACCTCTGCATCATGTGGGCTCACATTCAGTCACTCTACTTAGGCTTTGTTTCAATAGGGGAATTGGGGCGGGGGGACATTTTAAAATCTTAATGGAAAGAAAAAAAAAGTGGGTTTTGAGTACAGACTGGAAGGATGTGAAAGAGACGGCATCACGCCAATATTCTGAAAGGCAGTTCCCTGCATAAGGGGCAACAAGGGAGAAGACGGGAGCAGATTGAGGAGGGAGGTGGTCTTCGGACAGCTGAAGATTGCAGAGCAAAAGGGGAGGAGCAAATATCACATGTAGGAATGAATTGGGACGAAAGAGTGGGTTTTGAGTACAGACTGGAAGGATGTGAAAGAGACGGCATCACGCCAATATTCTGAAAGGCAGTTCCCTGCATAAGGGGCAACAAGGGAGAAGACGGGAGCAGATTGAGGAGGGAGGTGGTCTTCGGACAGCTGAAGATTGCAGAGCAAAAGGGGAGGAGCAAATATCACATGTAGGAATGAATTGGGACAGGACAACAATGCAATAATGACAAGGAGCAGAGGTCATTTCAGGGGGGGAACGCGGGGGAACGCAGTTCCCCCGGGTGAGGTGCAGGGGGGCGGGGCACATGACGAAGCCCCGCCTCCTGCTTCCGTCTGCCCCGCTTCCAGCCCTCATTCAGCCAGGAGGAGGCAGGAGAAGAGGGAGGGTAAGTTGCTTCCTCCCTGCCTCTCCCCACCCCTGCCTGCCTGGGGCCAGGGAGGGCCTTCATGGGGCTTCCTTGCACTCCCGCCGGCCTTGCAGGTCCACCGCTGGGCCCCTCATGGGGCTCGGCAGCGGAGCTGCAAGGCCGGCACTGGCGGCCACCGTTGGGGGCGGGGTGTGTGGCCTTATGACACATTTCCAGTGATGTCAGGAGGTGTGGCCTTATGACACACTTCCGGTGATGTCAGGGGGATGTGGCATATGCTAATGAGTTATGCTAATGAGTTCCCCTAGCTCTTTTTCTATGAAATGACCCCTGACAAGGAGCTTATGCTGGACTCCATAGCGGTGGTGGTGGGGATCAGGGCACCTGTGTAGTGATTTAAATGGGACATCATACAGTTAGAGCAACAACAGAAGTGAATGACTTTGAAGGACAAAATGTTTATTTTCTGGTTGCATGATTCAGTGCTAGATCCATGGATACCTTTGGCCCGGTTTAAATGCTGTAAAGAAAGCCACACTGGGAATCCCAGTAGATGTGGCAGCACGGAGGAGGAGGAGGAGGAGGAGGAGGAGGAGGTAAGGCCTGGCTCTGGCCTGGCAAGGTCTGCTGTTAGACCCATGGAAGTCCTCAGCAACTGCACCAAGCTGAAGAGGCACCCAGTCCAACCCCCACCCCCACCCTGCTACAAGGCAGGATTCCCGTCTCTCTGAAGCTGCAGCCATTTAACCATTGAGGTCAGCTCCAGCTCAGTGCACAATAACGGCTGATTTCTGCCTCCCTCGTCACTCCATCCTTTAAAGCCAGCAATTCTGCTGATCTCTTCTGAGACTGAACATAAAGGGCACCACAGAAACCTCATCCCATTTTAGCAGCATCTCAAGAAGTGCACCAGCCCCATTTCCTCTGCTAATGCTATAATCTGACTGTGGCCGCATGACATCGTATTGATAGCTCCTGATCCAGAATGCTGGGTTTTATTGGGAGCATAAATGGTGATTGGCTGGAATCGAGGTTTATTGGGGGGGGGACTATTACCACAGAAGCCGAAAACAGGGCCAACAGCATGAGTGATCCAAGCTGCGGGTTACGTATACATAGCAGACACACAAAGCTTCTATCAAAGGCCACTCAGTGCCAGCTCTATCTGCAGCATCTAAGCAGTTTTACAGCAGCAAAAATACATTCACAAAACACACAGAGAGGCTGTGCTATTTGTCCCTCTTGTTCTACCATGTACCCTAATAAAGGGAAATCATGCAGCAGATGATGTTGTTGGATGGATCAATTTTAGATGCTCCCTAGTGTTGCCAGCCAAGCACTGGCAATTGGCAGGAGTTTTAAGGGGCGAGGCAAACCCAGAAGTAGAGTCAGTGCGTCACTCTGGGATTCCATCAAAACTTTATGGTAAAACCACTGACTTTGCTTCAATGTCAGTTTCCCCACAATTTTTCTCCAGCTGCTGCAGCCGGACGCTGGGAACAAACGAGCGGGAGACCTGGCCTCCCTAATGGGACCCCCCCCGCCAAATATGAAACTATCACATAGGCAAGAATGCGCCTGAGCCCACCCCCTGCTTGCAGTGCTATGTTTCTATCTGCAGTGATCTTGAATGTGCATTATTTTAAAAATGGTTCCCATGATGGTCCACCATCACCCCAGCATTTCATCACACTGCATGTATAGACTAGGCCTCTGGATGAGAAAACGATATTATGCAGACAGAAAAAAATATATGCAAAAAAATGCATAATAGTTGCCTTCTTGGTAGCACAGAAACAAGGCACCTAGGACAGCCGAGGGCCTCATCACATGCCTAAAGGAGACACCCCAGTTCTGAGGTTGCATCTGTGTGAGGTCCATGTGTCCATTCTTCTCCCTTTCAGAGACTGAAAGGGTTCCACTGTTTCTGATGTACAAAGCAGAGACACAGAACCCAGCTTGCAGCCAAGATTAGATAACACTCAACAAGGGCCTTTCATTCGACTCACAGTTTGCTGTGCAGCTTGCCTCGTGGCAGGTGCTCGTACTCGTACAGCAAAGAGTGAGAGTGGGCTGAGACTGGCAATAATGAAGGACAATGTCAGGACAGACCTGGGGCCAAATGGGGACACCTGTGTGAGACTTTTCCACATCAGAGAGGGATTATAAATATAAGATTCTTCAGAAAAGTTTCCTTGGTAAGACACTTCGGTGGTTTCAAGAAGAGGGAAGTGTCTGTGAGCTGATTCACTCTTACCTGTTCAGTACTTGCTCCGCAATGGCTCATTTGTTCACCTCAAGTGAAAATTTTATATCACCTCAAACTAAGTTTTTTCCCAAAGAAATCCTATATGAGCCTGTCCAAAAATTAAGATATTGGCTGAGGCCTTACTCTGTGAATCCCCCCCCCCAAAAAAGGGGACATCCACTGGAGACAGAATCATCTCTGTTGTGGCACCTGGTCTCTGGCATTTTTTCATGCAGGTCTGGTGACAACCCCAGATTATTGGGTTGGCTCCTACATCTCTCTTCTATGAACAGTGGTGCTTTCCTCTAGCACAATAAACCCTGGACATGAGGCATTTTTCTAGTAATGGAACAGACTCTAGGAGGAAACATTGCAATTGGCAAGCAAAACAGACCAATGGAAGTCAACCCATTGACCTTTTGGCACCCCCCCCCCTGCACATGAATATCTCTGAAAGTGATTTAGTTCAGTGGTTTTGATTTGGTTTTCTTTTAATTTGCCCTGATATGTACACCTGTTGCCAGAGGCGCTGCCTTTTACTCTTGGGTAGCCCCAATAGCAAGGGCACCCCACTTCTAACCTGACCCAGAGACCCACAAAACTCAGGCCAAGGAAGGCACTCTTGGTTCTGAAACACAGAGCTAGCCACAGCTCTGAAAAAGGGGTCTCCATTTTCAGGTGACAGGCAACCTCAGAGCAAGCCTCCAGTCTTCCCCCTCCACCCAGCAGAGATTATGCTTATGGAATAACAATGAGTTCTAACAGGTAAAGTATCTACATTTCTAAAATCTATTTAATTCTTTGTCTGAATACTCATACTTTTCTACTCTGTCCCTCAAGATACCAGGATAAACCAATCAAGCATTCAAATTATTAACGATCCTTCCTGATGCTAATCAGGGACGTCTCCCACCTTTTGTTTACCCTGGCCAGGACCATTAGTGGCCAGATAATCCATTTAACTAGCCACCCAACACCTGGCTTCTATTGTTAAATCCAGACCCTGCCTCTCTGGAAGATCATTGGTCACATCTAGGCCTTGCCCATCCTGATGCCACACACCCCTGGGACTCATCATTGGTCCAGGAAATCTATTGTTCTCACCTGAGACCAGCTCCCAGGACCGCCCATTGGTCTGCATTGTCTTCCATAGGGTACATCTCAGCGTAAACATGGTCTCAGACTGTGTGTTTTCTGCCATAATCAAAATGGCAGTCCGCCCCTAAGCTCTCTGAGTTTAGGCCACAATCCATGGACCTCTTCACATCTGAACCAGGTTGTATCACCCCTCTATAAGCTATCAATCACCTCTGCTTCCTTATAGCTCTATATTGTGTGTGTGAGTGTTTGAATATTGTTTGTATGCTTGAGAATGTTTAGTAAAGAAATCATTACTTTAGCCACCCAGTTTCCATGTCTATTCCTGGGTTCTTGGGAATTCTAACTCCGGTATACACAGGTCAAATCCTATAGATAAGCCAATTGCATATTAATAATTATAATTCCCCATCTTTATTAAATAATTGAGCAATTTGGCTAACACACCTGCTTCACTTCTTCTGGGTTCTGGTTGGTATAATACAGTTATTTTATATTGTTGCCCAAGATTTATCTGCTGTTGTTGCTGGTTTTAATGATTATTTATTCTACAATGGTGTTTTTAGCTTAAATTTGTCACTGCCTCAAAAGCTTTCTAGGCAAGGATTAAAAAAGGTTTAAATAAATAAAATATTTAACTGTAAGTCATCAAGATGAGTAATCAAGTAACAAGAAATCAAGCCTATGCTAGGCAGCTGTGGGAGTGCCCTGGCATACTAGAAGTCATTTCTCCTACCTATTGGAACAATTTAACATACAGGTGTGAAAGGCAAGGAGTTATCTGTTTCCACTATTAGCCTCAGAACAACCCTGGATACAGGGGGGGGGGGGAGAGAGAAACAGTCTTATTTAGCCAACTGGGAAACTGGGTTGGTTTTAGATCCAGGACTTTATTTTAAGTAGAGACACCTAGAAACTACCTTGAAAGCGTGACCTCTTTCCATCTGACTAGCCTCATTCTCTTTCTCTCTCTCTCCCTCCGCCATTATGTGGAATCCCAAAAGGCCCTCTGGAAAGAGCTGGACTGTCAGAGACAGAGCAGTTCTCTCTGCAACAGGCAATTAGAAGGATTTCCAGAAGGGTAGTGTCAAAAGCAGGCGGACTGCCACTAAATTACATCTGCACCGTCACAATGGCAGGGACAGCAGATGTCACCCAGCCTAAGAGGATGCTGCCCAGGATGAATTTTCCTAACTGCAGAGGAAAAAGTACAGATGCCCCTAGAAAAGCAGGACGTGGACAGGCAGTTGCTTTGAATCAGGATTTTCAAGGAGCACAGAGTATACATAGTTGGCTAGGAGGCCTGGGAGTAGGCGCGCCACTTCTCTAGATGCCCCCTTCTGTAAAGAGCGTGGCCAGCTCCAGGTTGGGAAACAGCTGGAGATTTTGAAGGTGGAGCCTGAGAAGGACAGAGATTGGGGGATAATACCATAGAGTCCAACTTCCAAAGCAGCCATTTTCTCCAAGTGATCTGATCTCTGTCACCTAGAGATCAGTTGTAATAGCAGGAGGACTCCAGCTACCACCTAGAAGTTGGCAACCCTATCTGTAAAGTACTTTTACTGGGCTGCGCATGAACCTTTTGCAGACTTCCCCTGTTCCAATCAATTTAACAAAAGTATTTGCTTGCGGGATGAGAGTCCAAGGGTTTTACAAAGATGTAATTCCCTAATGTGTATGAGGATTTTCTGTGTGTGCTTCCTCAGTCATATCTTAATTATTATTTTACAGAAGAAAGCACAAAAACTATTGAGAATTCAGATTTGTGCGACAATACTGAAGAAATTAAAGTATGTCATTCTAGACTAAGCCCCCAGAAATCTATGAAGGTGTATCAGGATAAATGGATCTATGTTAACATGACCTGTGTTCCCAGGTGGAAGAGGTCTAAAGGAACTAGAGCTTCACCTTTGTTATGAGCGCAGCTCTTCACTGATGCCCTTTTAATTATCACAACATGGTGGAAGCAGGAAAAGGGATATCACCTTTTAAACCTAGTTTCAGTCTGGGCGGCTTCATGATTCGTCTGTTGTCTAAAACCAGCCACGCTAGGGTAACGTCTTGGACTGAAACTTTGGCACTAAGTAGGGTGGCCAGGTGAGACGTCCCTTTCCCCCGCCAGCAGGGGAAGGGGTGTGTGTGTTCTGGGAGTGGGAAGTAACATTGCCCCCCCCCATTCCCCCTGAAACAATGATGTTGCACGCAACGTGCCTGTGTCACCTAGAAGTGTCAACAGCACGTTGGCAATCTCAGGGGCAATGCTCTGGATTTTCAGCAAAACTATATGGTAAAATTGGCACCAAACCATAGAGTTTTGCCCAAAATCCAGAGTGTCACCCCCCCAGTTGCTGATGTGTCAATGTCACTTCTGGGTGACACAGGCACGTTGCGTGTGACGTTGCTGTTTTTTGGGGGGGGTTCTTTCCTGCTGGCCAGCTGGCCGGTGGCACACAGGAGCCCACAAAATCGGGGGACCCCTGCCCCCACCGGGCAAATAGCAACCCTAGCACTAAGAGGGAAAAGGTTAATTCTTTCCCTTGCACAGTTTTATGGAAACCAATCCCTTCCCTTGGCAGGGTTAATTACATGGAAATAACCCTAAACAAACCCCTATCCCTTTGCACCATGGCTCTGATCTCGATCTACACGACTCCCTCTGGCTGCTTTTTGCCCTTTAAAAAACTACCGGAGGACCTAATGTTGGATCCCCTGAGCCATGCTACACTAACACAGTGGCATGTGACTAACTGACCATGTGCAAACTTTGCAGAATGAGGCTTTCCCACTTTCCCCCTCTTGCTGCAGCTTGCGGAGGTCCCTGAATTTTTGTTTCTGAGGTCAGCAGAACTTCAGGGGCAGCACAGGGTGCAAACCGGAGTCTGCAGCAGGAGAGGGAAATTGCCACCTCCTCTGCCACAAACAGAAACACCACTCCATTGGAGGGACTGCCTGGTAGGATATATGCCATCACATTTTGACATATGTGAAACACGTGTGGGCCTTTTCTCATGTGGGCCCAGGGTTGCCAGGTCCAGGCTGGGAAATACTTGGAGATTCTGGGAGCAGAGGCTGAGGAGGGCAGGATTTGGGGAGGGAATGGGGTATATAATGGGGTATAATGCCATAGAGCCCACCTTCCACGGCAGCCATTTTCTCCAGCTGAACTGATCTCTGTCGCCTGGAGATCAGATATAATAGTGGGAAAACTCCAGCCACCACCCAGAGGTTGGTAACCTTATGTGGACCCTTGAGCCTGCCACTGTCTCTTATGGTCATGCTCCCCCTCTTATTTTCCCCTGGTTCCTTGCAGAGCAGATTTAGCAGTCAGAGACAGCTCCTTTGCCTGTGCAGAGGGAAGAATTTCGGAAGCTCTACAAGGTGAACTCCCTCTCCTTGGTAAAGGAAAGTGCCATCAAGTCAGGGCTGACTTATGGTGACCCCCTGGGGTCTTCAAAGCAAGGCAAATGGAAGTGGTTTGCCATTTCCTGCCTCTGCATTGCACCCCCGGACTTCCTTGGCGGCCTCTCCCTACACAGTTATTAAAGGCCCAGATGCCCCCCCCCCCCGGCCTCTTCGAAACAAGTTATCCTGAATAAAATCTGTATCCACCTCACCCAATGCACTCATTTTGAATATCAAGCACAGAAAAATAGATGGCTGGGAAACACTTCAGCTGTGAAAAGAGGCAAGTCTCTCCACAGAGGTGGTTTTTTTTTGGGGGGGGGAATGGTTGCAGATTGTACAGAACTAGATTAGAGACTGCCCCTAGGCTCTCATATAACCCTTGGGCATGGGACTCATATTTCAAGCAACAGTCGGCAATGAGAAGAGGGAAATGAAGAGGGCGAAGTTATTAGGGCGGTGTCTAAAACACAGCAGACCACTTGAGGAGGTATGGCAAAACCTCCCCAAAGCCTCCAACCCTCACTATGATTTAGACTCCTTTTTTAATATTGAAGAGGTAATAAATAGTCGCCTCTTTGCTGCCCTGCTGCCAAGGGAACGCTCTCAAGGCCTGCAGCGTGCTGTTTAACAGGACAAAATCTGCACAAATTACACAGGTCAAGAAAGAACAAGCTGTTGGGAGGGGGAGAGAGATGGGCAGAACTGCCTGAAGAAGGGGGGGTTGGCATGCAGCGTAACAAGAAAAGTAGGCAAGCGATGGCCCATAACATAAAAAGCACATGAGTATTCATGCCTTCAGGGAAGGAGACACAGACCCAATGACCTGGGCATGTGACGGAGTGTGCATGTATGTGCTTTTCAATGGGCATGCTAGTGGTACCTATGTGAGGGTGGCTGAGAACCTTTCTGTCCATGCCAGTGTGTATTTTAAAAAAAGAAAAGAAAAAGACTTCTAGGTGTAAAGAAATGGATCATATTCCAGGAAAATGCACTGCCGTGTGGCTTCTGCCAGTCCACTGGGGCCCATTATACTAACAGCGTGTCCATTCAGTCTGATGTATAAATTACTAATGTAAATTAATGGATAATTGAAGCCCTTTAGTCCTAAATATTTAAATAATTTAACAGGCAATTAAGAGAAGGGAGGGCAGCAGCAGGGGGAGAAAGTGAATCTTTAACTCCATAAAGCAAGAGAGGCTGTCTTGGGGGGAAAGGAAAACAGCTGACACATTTCTTAAACTGATACTGTCACGGTTGGCATGCTTAATGCCAGTTTTGGACAGAACATCTTGTATCACGGTTGGAAAGGGGGGGGGGATTTTAAGCACCTGAGAGATGACCTGGCAAACAGCCAAATGTGAAACAGCACAAATTCCTAGGAACCAGCAGCAGGGGTACAGAACTGAAGTCTATGGAACCAGGCCGTTGGGATTTTTCTAATGATATTTTATCATAATAAACAGTTATAACCTGTTCATCACAGTGGGCCACAACCTGTACATTGTAGTTGGGCCAGTGTGGAAGAATCCTTACTGTGATCAATCCAAACATGTGTTTCCCCTTCAGGGCTGACCTGAAAATATCAGCTGCGGCAGAAGCCAGCTGTGAACAGTGCTGATAGGCCAGCGCCTGTAATGCCAGCACCTGTAACACCACAATGTCTGAATGGCCAGCACCTCCCTGGCCCAGGACACTTTTGCAACTATTCTGAATGTTTCTGCATTATCCTTAAATAAGATAAGTGAACATTTAGCTGAAAATATAGCAGAAAAATATTTAGCTGAAAACACACATATAGAAAATAGACACATGCAGAGAGTGTTAAAAAAACCCAAGGTTGGCAACTGACCAAAGGCCACTCCAGTAGGGGATGAACCAGGGTTCTATTTGTTGGTAGTCCTATCTGTAATTTCAGTGGCACAACCAATGGGAAGCCAGGCTTGCACTGTGGTCGAGGAGCGCACACTGAACCCTCTTTATGTTTGTTTTTACCCTTGCCTAAATGCTGAAGGAGAATTCACCCCTGTATTTATCACTCAATGTCTTCCACATACAAAACAGCCATCACAGATTAACTGTCATATTCTGAGCCGTCATGTAAACCCATTGTCTGCCATTTGAGGGAGACATTCCATCACATGAGGTCACCCATGCTCCCATTCTGTGAAATGGTTCCACCCAGAAATTAAGCCTCAGCCTGCAGAATAAGCGTTGTACAAATGGTCCCTTTCAGCACAGCTGACAGCCACAAAATGATGAGGCAGTAAGCAATAAGATATGTTTGAACATCAGAAAAAGGAAAAAGTAGAAGCATGCAGTAACATTGCTTTCAGTAGAAGAGAAGAAGAGATTGGATTTATACCCCGCCCTTCACTTGGAGTCTCAGAGTGGCTTACAAGCTCCTTTCCCTTCCCCTCCCCACCACAGACACCCTGTGAGGTAGGTGGGGCTGAGAGAACTCTGACACAAACTGCTCTTTTTCAAGGACAGCTGTGCCAGAGCTTGTGACTGACCCAAGGTCACATCAGCAGGTGCAAGTGGAGGAGTGGGGAATCAAACCCGGTTCTCCCAGATTAGAGTCCGCGCACTTAACCATTACACCAAACTGGCTCTAAGCAGTAAGCAGTAAGCAATAAGATATGTGTGAACATCAGAAAAAGGCAGTAAGTAATAAGATACGTGTGAACATCAGAAAAAGGAAAAAGTGGAAGCATGCAGTAACATTGCTTTCACTAACACTGTTTAAGTTGAATTATGGGTGTTTGACCCCCCCCACCTCTACCTTCCCTGCTGCTCTTTCCTCATGTGATGACCGAAAATATAAAAGCAGAGAGATTCTGACCAGCCCCACAGTCCAGATAGAACAGCACATTCTCATTCTTTTGTTGTTGTTTAGTCACACAGTCGAGTCCACCTCTTGTTAACCCCATGGACCACATCACGCCAGGCCCTCCTGTCTTCCGTCATGCTCCAGAGTTTGCTTAATTTCCTGTTCGTTGCATCGATAACACTTTCTAACTATCTCCTCCTTTGCCATCCACTTCTTCTTTGTCCTTCAATCTTTCCCAGCATCAGGGTCTTCACCAGTGAGCCTCTCCCATTTGCCAACACTTCTTAAGCCTGCTGCAGGGTACAATAGGCAATTTCAAGTGGGCAAGGGATGGGCAGAAGGCAGAACAGCAGCCAGTTTGGGCATAGCATATGTTGGTCGGAAAACAATCCCTGGCAACCTTGCTGTATGTCATCTTTCCCTTCTGAGCGGTTCCCCCCCCCCCTTTTCCAGTGCTGCATGGGGGGGAGGCCCATTTGGCCTGGCCTCAAGAATAAAAAGGGCCTCAAATTTAGACCTTTTTTGGCATTTTGTAAGTGTTGCAACATGTTTTTATGCACATCTGTATCAGATAGGGTTACCACCCTCAAAATAGGGCCGGGAGTTCTGGAATTACAGTTTATCTCTAGAGTACCAAGATCCATTCCCCGGAGGAAACAGCAACCTGGCATGTGGCCTCTCTGACATCACATCCCTGCTGTGTTTCCTCCCCTCCCCAAACTCCACCCTCCACGGGAATCAAAAAAACCCTCCACATCTCCAGGAGTTTCCCAAATCAGAGCGGACAACCTTACTGTAGGAATCCAAATTTATTTTTATTTATTTATTTATTTAATTCAATTTATACCCCGCCCTCCCCGCGATGCGGGCTCAGGGCGGCTTACATACAAATGAGGCACACTCTCTCAGCTTAAGTGATAAATTATGTCTCTCTCCTTGTTCTTTTAGGATGCCCTCATTTTGTTTTCTTGCGTCATCATTTTTTTTTTAAAATTATGGCTGGGGCCTCAGAAGTGGGTTGCCAGGTCCCCCCTGCCAAATCCAGTCTGGGAAACTCATTTGAGAATGGAGCCTGGGGAGGACAGAGTCATCAGTGGGCTACATTGCCCTAGAGTCCACCCTCCAAAGTATCAGCTTTCTCCTGGGGAAGTGATTGTAGTCTGGAAACGAGCTATAATTCCGGGGGATCCCCAGGTCCCACCTGGAGACCGGCAACCCTAGTGACCCTGGGTCTTCGCTAAGGTTGCAAGATTCCATTCTGTATTGGGCTTCTGTGCTTCTCACCGCTGGGTGGACCTGGAAGAGAAAAACGTGGCTCTTCCTGTCAAGGCAGCAGTGGGTTGTGAGAGGCCACACGTGATTTCCCCCACTCTTCAGGGAATAGGAGTACTTCCCAGGGCAGATCATTGCAAGAAGCAACTTTAATATTCACTTAGTATGGTGAGGGACACAGTGCTTTCCCCACAAGGATATAATTCCTTGTTCTTTGCATTTTTTTTATTAAACTTTCCCCTACCTTCCTGTACCTGCACCTAAACCAAAATAAATGAGCTGTCTACCATATTCAAAGGGTTACAAAATACAACCCCATCACCAAACTTTCTGCATTATTTTTCCTTCTCTTCTTCACAGCACATAAGAAAGCCATTCAGTGCCAGTGCAAACAGAAGCACTGGGGCTAGTGTTATGCACCATTAACCAGGCCATTTGTCAGAATGTTTTGATGTCCTGAGAACATCGCTTGATACATAGGATTAAGTTAAATACTGTACATGTCCCCAACTACACTGGCACATAGCAATAAATCATGGCAAACACCTGGTTCCTTTATAGTTCTGCATCTATAGACTTCAAAGTATGCTGTGAAAGAGGAAAGAGTCAGTGTGCACATGAAGGGGGGGGATGAAAACCATACATTTATAGGCAGAGTGTAAAGTTTTTTCTACAATACTGTTCAGTGTAAAAATGTTTGCATCTTAAAATGTGGGCAATATACCTCTTAAGCTTGTTTTGCACAGCAGTCCTTTAAAACACACACACAAAGAACCTTAATTTAAAATCAGTTTAAATGATTTTGAAAGACCCAAAATAAATGTGAAAAATTTGATACTTTGTCCTCAGCTTTTTTGAAATCCAAAAATTATTTTTGGATATATCAACAAATAACAAAAGGGAAGGCAATATAAAAGAGTAGCCTGGACAAAACACCAGAACTTAAAACAACAAAAATTGTGGAGAGTGGAGGGCTTTGAGCACCAAGAAAGACCATTCTAGCCAATCTTTTTGGTGTCCTTTGATGAGGCCTAATAAGATGAAAATAGAGATTCAGAAACATTAACATGAAAGAAGAATATAATCTAGAAACTGATGTTTAATGGTACCGGCAATTTTAGACCAGATACCAATTTCAGCCTAAAATTCTGCCGCTGTGGAATAATCCTAGGATAATCACAGAGGATGCATTTTGTTGCAGAAGATCATCCACACATGATGTTCAAAGATTCTGTAAAACTCTGTTCAAACATTCAGCCTCAAGTCACTGACAGAACAGAATGCACAGATGAGCTATTTCCCCCCCAGAATTGTTTGCATATGTATTCACCTGCATGATGCAAAAAAAAAAAGGCACATGTATTCATCTACCCCAAAACCACCCAGTGAACAGAAACTAGAAAATGGCAGACTTAGCCTAGCCTGACAATTCAGTGTAATGTCCATCAGGGAATGGTACTATGAAACTTACAGGAAGTTTCCTCCTTCTTCTAAGATTGTGCTACTCATAAGCATACCTACTCCAAGCCTAAACATCAATTCTGGAGCATCTGCCTGACAAATACTAGAGAGATTTCCCTTCTACAACATCAGCATATCCAATAGGGTTTGTAATGTTATAGTGGTTCAGTGGTTGGTATGTTCACTTGCTCAAGCATCCTAAACGGATTAACTCAAGTTGAAAATTGTGGTTCTTAAAGGCAATTTCTGTGGAATCAAACAGAATGTATCAACAAATGACAACTTATCCCAATAAAACCAGCCTATATTTCCAGAGGTTTTCAATAGCATCATCACTAACTTCTACCACCTTGATTAAGAGAGAAGCTTATGGTATATATTAAGGTATAAATTAAAGATTTTAATTAATTTATCATCTGTCTTTTCATCAATTAAGGATGTAAATGAATTCGCTTCCATGGCAGAGTCAGCATTCGAATCTGGATCTCCCTGATCACCGCCTGACACTCTAATGAACACACCACACTGGCTCTGAGCACCCAGTTCCCAATCTTCCATCCGCTCCTTCAACATTCCATTACTATTTAATGCAACTAGCCGAAGGAGGACAGGGCAATGTTGATAGGAGCAGGCTTGATTTTTAACATCTTGGACCACCAGGCTTAGATCCCACTCGAAGCCTTAGTTCCCATTCCAAAGGTGCCTACTAGGCCTGCCTACTCCAGCTTGGAAAATTCCTGGAGATTGGCAGCCAGCATCTGGGGAGAGTAGAGTTTGGGGAGGAGTGGGACCTCGTGCTATTAAGTCTACCCTCCTGAGTTGCCATTTCCTCCAGGGTAACAGATCTTTGCCATCTGGAAATCACTTGTGATTCCAGGAAAACACCACACACACACACACACACACACACACACACACACACACACCCAGCAGGTTGGCAACCCCATACTCCACACGTACACCTTTTGTTTTCTCCCATCAATAATTACCATTCATTCCCATGGGGATAAAAATGCGGTGCTACACTTCAAGTTGCTGCTGCAGTCAGGGCAAAACTTGCAAACCATCTGCCACATTAACACATCTTCCACTGACAAGTATGTTATATCTCTCTTGGTAAATGGCGCACATGCACACACATACACAAGACAGAGCCCCTTTTCAGATGGTGTAAAGGTAAAGATTCCCTTGCTCGAAAGCCAGTCGAGTCCGACTCTAGGGGTGCGGTGCTCATCTCCGTTTCAAAGCTGAAGAGCCAGCGCTGTCCGAAGACGTTTCCGTGGTCATGTGGCCAGCATGACTAAACACCAAGGCGCACAGAACGCTGTTACCTTCCCACCAAATTGGTACCTATTTATCTACTTGTAATTTCTTGCTTTCGAACTGCTAGGTTGGCAGGAGCTGGAACTAGAGACGGGAGCTCACTCTGTCATGCGGCAACTCGGGTCTCGAACTGCTGAACTACTGACCTTCCACAGCCTGCAGTTCAGCATCTTAACCACTTGAGCCACCGCAGCTCCCCTTTCAGATGGTACAATAACACATACTGGGAGGCCAGCAACTGCACACAGATCCTCCCGGTACATGCAGCTGCTGTGTTATTTGCAAGAGGCAATGCACAGATTGTATGGTTTGGTACATGTGAACCAGAACCCTTTGTGTAGCATGTACAGAAGCTTCTGCACATGTGCCAAACCCACACAACGTGGCAACTGCATGTATCAGGAAAATCATAGGTCCTCCTCCCAGTATACATGGTTGGCAGGTCCCCAGTAACCATGACTGCATGTCTGAAAAGGGCTAGAGAGACTCCTGCAATAACCTGGTCTTCCCTCCACATTTACTTTTCCTGTCACTAAAGACAAGCATCGTGCTTGTAAACAACAACTAAAGCATTAGCTGATTGAACTACCAAATAAAGCTTGCTATTAATAATACCTCGACCTGCACTAGTTGAGCCGCCCCAACCCCGCTGGTGGCTGCAGTTGAGAAACACAGCGCTAAAACATTCCCAGCATTTCACTGATGGCTGGAAGAGATCACAGCAAATGTCTGGTGACACAATAAGAAAACAAGTGTGGTGGGGAGGAGGGGGGGGGATGGAAAACACTTAACAAAGGAAAAAGAGAGGGGAAACACACCACTACAATAGTGAATAGACTTCAGATTATATCCTGAACCACCTCTCGTGGGAACAGGGTTCTAAGACACCCCCCATGTTGTTTTTGTTTGTTTGTAGTCCAAAGCAAACACGTCTATTTCATTTTCTTTTTTTAAAAAACAACTAAACACAGAGGAGCCAGACAGGAAGCAGAAGCCATCTGGGAAGCATCTGGCAAGCTTTGCTGCAAGCCGTACCAAAGCACAAGAGTTCTCAAGGTACCTGCTGCTGTCTCTGCAAGTTGGGGGGGGGGAGAAGGCAGAGTCAAATGTTTGATGCACCTCCCTCTTTACTCCTCCTTGTTTTGTTATTCTCCTTGCTTTATTTTACAAACTCTGGGAAATGCTACTTCCATTGGACTCCTTCCCCCCCCCCCCCCTTTCCGGGGTCAATCCATATTTCCAAAATTTCAAGAGAGCCCTGGCTATTATTTTTAAATTGAAAAAAAAAAAATCTCCCCTGGACCCCCTGGGCGCAGCTTGAAATCCTCCAATGCTATCAGCATGGACTTGCCTGCACCTGCAGAAACACCAGGTGAGGTGCATGAGATCATCATCCCGTTTTTGTAGCCGCTACGTTGCAGAGGGAGCCAATGACAATGGGTCCCCAAAATCCTAAAATAACTCTTCCTGGTTATGACCCACAGGAGACAGGAACAAAAGGCTGAAGGTATGTCTGCAGCAATCCGAGGGACTCCAGAGGACCTTTCAAGCAGTGGCAGCAGTTCTGCCAGGGACCAGATGAGAGAAGTGACTGGAATGCAGAGCTCTGACAGGTGGCCTTCAAGTCCCCTCGCAGTGGCTTGGTATAGAGTGCAGAGAGGGTATGGCCTTGGTGATAAACCAAGCCTGCTCTGCTGGAGAACTGGCTTTTGTATTCATGCAGACATAAGAACCTTGACTGACTGACCTCTGCAAAGCACATTTATGCTATGCCTTTGTGCTTTCCTGGAGGACCCACAGCCTATATATTGGGGCATTTTCACTCATTCTAAAGTCTGCTAATTTACTCAGTCCAATGAGCCAAGTGTGAGCCATTCGCGCATACCTGCAGCAGCACGGGAGCCAATTCTCTGTGGCTCCATCCAATCCTGCTGCTGCAGGATGGTGCATGTGGGAACCAGGTGGGTGGGGCTATCTAATTGTCACTCTCACCTGATCATAGGCAGGAAGAAAGACAACAGTGAGGAGGGGGGATAAATGACTGGTCCCACCTGAATGACTTACTTTTTCAAATTTAAAATGTTTATTAGCAGCATTTCCTGAGCCCAATGTGGTTAACAAAAATTCATATCATCTGTGATAATTTATAAAAACAGCAAGGTAGCTATATACCAAATAATTTTAAAAGGTGGGGTAGCCAAAGGCCCCTGCCACACGGCAGGGAAAAAACGGGGCAAAGCGCGGCTTTTAAAAGCCGCGCCAAAAAAGAAACGCCGCGGCGGGATCCCACGGATCCTGTTAGCCGCGCGTCGTTGCTCCCCGGCACGATCAGATGCCGGGGAGGAAGATATAAGTGGGAGGGAGAGGCTGCCGAACCCCGCATGCTCAAGCATGCGCAGTACGGCAGGGGGCCGGGGATGCGGCGGCGAAAAGATGCGCCGCCGATCCCACGCCCAGGATGATGCGGCCCAAATGGATGAACCACCGAAGGTAGGTGGTTCATTTTTGCCACGCATCATCGGGGGAAGGGCCGGATCGGAGGCGGGAGCGCAACGCCAGGCAGATGTTGGCGTTGGATCGCTCCCGTTTGCCGCGCTTCCAATCCGGCCCACTCCTGGCCCAAAATGGCTCGTATGAACAGGGCCAAAGAAAACCTAATCCACTGAATATCAATTGAACTCAGATTCTAGCTTCATGTTTCAAAGAGAGAATGGAATGATCAACACAGACAGACCACAGAAGGGTTACTGAGTACAAGTGAGTGGGAGCATCGTCTCAGTCACATCTGCAGCCATACCTTCGGGACTAACGAAATTTTATTTTGATCACATAGTGAGGATCCTCTCATAGCATAAGAAGAAGAACTGTAGGCCACAGAAGTTTATGCTGCATAAAATTTTGTAAGTCTTTAAAGTTAGAGTTGCCAACCTCCAGGTGGTGGCCAGAGACCTCCCGCTATTACAACTGATCTCCGGGCAACAGAGAAAATGGCTGCTTTGAAGGTGGACTCTGTGGCATTATATCCCATTATATCCCACTGAAGTCCCTCCCCTCCCCAAACCCCGCCCTCTTAAGCCTCCATCCTCAAAATCTCCAGATATTTCCCACCCTGGAGCTGACAACCCTATTTAAAGTGCCACTTCTTCTTTTTCTGCTGCAAAAATAGAAAACCAGGGGGAAATCGTTTTGGAATGATCCCCGGAGATGTTCCAAGCACCAGACGGTGAAGAAAAAGTGGAACTGCCAGAGAAAGGGAGGGACCCCCCATCTATTAAAGAACAAGAAGGGTAGGGAAGAGAAACTTGGATGCCCAAGACTCTTACCAGGTTAAGCTTTCTCTTCTGTAAGCAAAGTCTAAATAGGCCCCTTAATCTCTAAATTGTCACAAAAGCCTTCTGCCCTCCCCTTCCTACACACTAACACAGTTACTCTTTGGAATTTCTCTCTGAATAATGCCCCTCACATGACCTTAATTTTTAAAGCTGTCCCTCAGCATTATCCTCACAGAATCCTATATTGTCCCCCAGTGAGCTGCTGGCTTGCCCGGTGCTGTGACTAATGGCTAATTAAGATGACTGCACGGCCTGGTCTCTGGCCAGCTGCTCTCCCCTCTCAGCTTCCAGAGCAAGGGAGCTGTCTGGAGGAGGCAAAGTCAGGACAAGAAAAGGACAACTATAGCAACCTGAGATGGAGTACGGGGAAAGATTCGGTAGTGAGGGCTGACCACTCTGGTACTCAGTGGTCACCAGCTCACAGCCTGCAACACTGCAGATATTCCGCTTTGGAGCCCCTTTCCTGGCAGCATTCCAAGTTCTCGCCTTCAGTATAGGTAGGCACCATTTCTTGACTCTCAAACTCCAAGCTAACACTAACCAAGGTGCTTGGTTCCGCAGACACTTTAAAGACAGCTCCTCACAACAACAGACCACTGAGCACCCTTGAAACTTCCACAATCAAAAAGGAACAATATTAGTAACTGATTTATTATCCCACTTCTCCTCCAAGAAGCTCAGGCTGCATATACGGTTCTTCTCTCTCCCTTTTATCCTCACAACAACCTTATGAAGCAGGTTGGACTGAGAGAGAAAAAGAGAAGGGGCACATGAAACTGGCCCATGACGACCCAGTAAGCTCCACAACTGAGTGAGGATTTAAACCCAGATCTTCTTGGATCTTGTCTAACTCTCTGAAAATTAGCTCACAACACTGTGAAAATTAACTTCATTTGACCATCCAATGCAAGCCTCAGGGCAGGTAGTTAATACCCCCCCTCCAAAAAAACCCCCACCCTTTCTGGCACCATAGTCTGTTTCAAAGTCCAGTATACCATTTTTTTTGTGACTCCAAAATTGTTACATAGCTAAGCCATCGGATCACTTGATTAGTCATTCGGTGTTCTATTAATCAGGAATGTGAAGGAAAAGTACCCAGAGCTGGACAGCTTTTATCCTGCATTGTCATAAAAGAAAAAAGTTAAACAGCCCGTTTACAAAGTTCAAACACTTTTCTAGCCATGGTACCAGGTTACGAGCTGAGCTCTGGACACCAAGGTTACAGGGCTACCCCCTCCCCACCCCCAGCAAGGGAAACAGGCTGTTTCAATATTTGCCTTGAGCTTCCAGAAAGGAAGATTCCCCACGACTCTTCCTTGCATGTCCTGTCCCCTCATATCTTCTGCGTACAGACCAAATGCAATGTTGAATGTACCAAGCAATCAGTAAGTGGAGCTCCTTTCCAAGAAAGGACAGAAAGGAACACTGAAAATTTCTCTTCCAGTCAAAACTGACAGGGAAGGGAAGGCACATGCGGGCCTGATGTTCACTCTACTCATGGTTGCCCCCCATTTCCATTTTTGAAGGACTCACAGAGATGATCTTGCCAAGAAGGCATGGAGGGCCAGAGGTTGAGGCTCTGGTTATGTTTCGCTTGTTCATTTTGTTAATCCCTGTTAGCTCTTAACATAACTGTCAGGCATGCCATCAGAAACCCCTGGCTGCTGCAGAGATTATGGGCCTGATTCTTGGGTCTGTTCCCAGTGAGCAAAATGTTCAGAAAGCTGGTTTATCCGGCTTGCAGAGGATTCCCTTTTGGTAAGGGGAATCCCCAGGTGGCACACAGCCAGCTTACTATCAGCCTACGCACAGTTCAGAATCCACCTGCTGTTCCAGAGTGAGAGACAGATGGACATATTACCCTCATAAGTAGGACTGATCTGAATTTTATTCAAGTTTCAAATCCCAAGGAAAATCCAGTGGTTATTTCAGACGTGAAACCATGTGAAGTCCCACATCATATATCAACATGTGCTCTCCCAAACTGAATTAAAAAGAAAACTACAAGCAGGGGAATCCAAGGCTCAAATAAAATATTTCTAGAAGCCCCAAGGTTTGTAGGAAAACCTTGAAACAAAAAGGAGGAGATTAAAAAATAAACTGTTTATAAGAACCAGCACCTTGTGATACTACCTCATGAGAATTGGGCCACCATTTTGGCTATCTATAACAGTATCACCAAGGCACCTACCTCAAATTTTTCATAGCCAGAGGTAGAGATCTTAAAAAATCAGGAACTGGTGTGTGGGGTTCCCCCCCCCTGCCCCCGTATCTCTTTGTGTATCTCTCTTGTACACTTACCATTTCCTTTTGGAATATGCAGCCCATCCACTCACTCAGCTATAGGTTTACTATGAAAACCTATTGTAAATAAGGAATAAAAGTGGATGCAGCATCCAAAAAACTGGTCAGTAAGACTTTGGGGGCTATTTTTTAAAGACAAGCTGTTTTTGAAACTGGGATAGAGCATGTGTATATGGCATGGCAGCCCACTGTTGACTAACAACAAGAATCTGCTGGTTGTACATAGTTATTTGGACTCTGGCCTACACAAGTGCCTAAGAATACCACTGCCCAAGGTTACCTTTATCATGCATTGCTAGTGTGGCCAAAGATAAAACCAGCCCCGGAAAGTAACCGGGTTTTGGGATTACAGTCTTGGCAGATACATACCGATTGCGATTCCAGCCGTATAACAATAACATTAAAGAGAGTGCTGCCACAGATGGATTCTATTTCACATAGAAATTGGTGCTTGAAGTGTGGGGGAGAAGGAAAGGGAAACAGGAAGCTGCTCAGTGGCCTTATCTAAATCCAGATTTATACTCAGTACCCCCGTTTAAGCAGTTCTAAGACAATAATCAGGGACACACCACTCTCCTATTTTGATATCAGCTTCAAAAGCAACCAACTTGATCCTACTGAATATGATACTGTGGAAACCCATGTGATGGCTTACAACTTCTCCATAACAGTGTTAACAAATATCATGTAGGTCTACTACCATTGACAGGATTTACCAGCAGTACACTGCCTGAACAGACAAGGGTAACTAGGGCAAAGAACAGCACTCAGATAACTCATGTATGTTTGCAATGTATGAAGTGTGTGTCATTTACAACAAAAAAATGAACACTAAATGAGATGCATAACCATGGCAGAGCTCTAATAGTCACATGCATGTGGTTTCCTAAAATGTGTACATTGTATGTTCTATAAATGGGGGGGGGGCCTTTACAAGTACACCCGGAAGCAAAGGAGAAAGAAGAAACCCCCTTTTCATGATCTCTGCTTCACTTAGATCTGAGGTTACATTACAACACAGTAGATAAACTAAGGATGGGGGATTATTTCAAAACAGCCTTGTTTGACAAAATCCTTAAAGGGTTTTTGGGGAAAAAAAGGTTTTCCCCAATGTCTTCCTTTCATGCAACCCCTTTCTGAGGAAAGAGGTTTCTACCCACTCTTAAATCTTGGGATTAGCTCTCTGCATTCTCTAAAAGTCAGGATTTTTTTAAAAAAAGACAACCAGCCTCCTGATCCTTCAAACCAAAGCTGTGCTGGACCAAACAGGTGTCAAACTGATAGAAGCATTCCAGGACAGCAGAACATCTGGTGTCCTGCTGTTCATTTGTTAATGCCTCACATGTGTGTGAGGGGCAATGGCTACTTTCAGCTTCTGTTTACAATATCCAGGGCATTCGTACTGCAGGCCAGCTTGCCAGTCACCAGACAAAAGAAGTTTTATGGCTCTTGATAACGAGGTTCTGTGCAGCACAGCAGAGTAGCAGGCAAACCTGGACAGATTCACACACTGGTGTGTCTTCAACCCACACACCCCTCCTTCCTTGCAATGGTCTCCCTCTCAAGGATTGTGGTTGTCACAGCATCGTAAGGGCACATTTGGCATTTGCCACTACTCCCCAGATATTCATGGCAGTTTTGCAGGATCCCTCCTTGTAAATGTTGGATGGTAAATCTAGAGAACGTAACCCATCATTGCGGCAAAGCCACACTTTTACACAGTACATCAACTTCGACAATGTCTCTGAGAAAACACCATTAAGTACAAGATAGGAAAGTGTCCACAAACATGGGGAGACACGCATCTAGCTCTTCACACTTTGCAGTGGCCAGCACTTGCATCCACTGCACAACGGTGGTGTTAGCTTGCAAGGTTAACAGAGGTAGACCTTATTGCATGGCTGAAACCAGTTCTGGCCCTAGGAAGATCTAGGTAGCACAATCACATGCCAAGGTTGACAAAAGATAATAGTTTTTAGAGCTTTTTAAGAGAAACAGACCCCAACTGTGCACCCAGTAACAACAATTCCTACAACAATCATATTTGCCATGGATATACCTCCCAGCAAACACATCAAGTGTTAAGAGCAAACCCGTTCCCTCAAACAGAAACAGGGTTCTCAGTTGCATGCACCAGGGTGTGATGGAACCTTGTTTGATGTTCATACTTTGTTGTGGGAAACACTGGTGTCTACTGTGGCTGTCACAAGTGCCACACAGTGCCTGTCTGAAGAGAATGTGGAAGGCAGAAAAGAGCAATGGAAGGAGGAGATCAGGACACAAGAAAGCATTCAAAAATGAAGAGAGATCCACCAGGCCACAAACTGGAAGAGGAGGAGGTTTGGCAAGGCTAAATAAAAATGAAACCACGGCCGCTCACAGCGCGTTACCCAAAGAACAGCTGGATCATCGATGTTGCCTTAAAAGATTTAAAGATCAGAATTTCCAGGGGAAGCCTAAGGGAACACTTTCAAACAATCTGAAGGGGATTTCAGTGCCTAAAGTCTGCAGGCAAATCCTAGCCTAAATATATGCATGGGGGGGGGATGAAAAGCCAAGCTGATTATAAAGAACAATACAAGCCGGGAGAGGGAGGCTGTTTCTTTTTAGCTCCATTGTGGAGAACCTTTCAATTTATTAGGTCATACATGTCTGTCAATACACAATGAAACTGTCTCCACAGGAAGTGGGCTGAGCTCTCGGGACACATAAAGCTGGATGGGACAAAGCACCAGAACAAACGTATAATACCACCAGAGGTAATGGAGACTCTAACAGGTCTTTTCTGAGCCATTTCCACCCCTTTTAAAAATACAGTCTTGCAGCTAGCGGTCTTCACAAAGTCACCAAAGGAAAAGTTTTATTCGACTGATGAGAGCTGTTAGCTATAAGGCTGGCGTTGGCACAGCAGATCCTCAGCAGGACTGCTTTTGGGATAGATTGCATGGAAGGATACTTATGGCAAATATTACATTGCAATTGAAATTCCTGGAGGCAATGCTCCCTCTAAGCTGTGGAGTCTTGTGAGCAAAAATTCTCCTTTGTGAGCTACTGGCATTAAAATTGTGAGCGAGCGATTTGGCTGCTGCATAAATTAGTTTGCTCTGGAGCCATCCTTCCTGAGTTAAGATGAAAATGTGTGAGCTGGCGGCTAAAAACCTGTGAACTAGCTCACACTAGCTCAGCTTAGAGAGAACACTGCCTGGAGGATTAGGGGGTTAGTGTTAGGGAAAGTTACGTTCCCCTACTTAAACGATCCTTTCCTGAAAATCCAAGTCCCAGCTCAAGGTTCTCCACCCCTATTCCTCCATGGGAAACGATTCAAAAAAGAATCCCGCTGCAGAGCGGCTTTATAAAGAAAAGCAGATCCGAGGCTCAGTTTCTCACATGCCCATTGCAGCAGCAGAAGCCAGGGAGGGGCTTAAAAATGCAAGAGCTACACAGTTGTGCCCAGATCTGGCAAGCAGTTTGGGAGAATTAGTTCCTTGGGAGAGAGTTTGGTCATTTTCACAGAACTGAGGACCCCCCCCCTCTCCCCCACACTTTGCAATGGTTCGCTGAGCCCCGGCAAAGCCACACCCAAAGCTGCTTCACCCAAATAAATCACTTCTGTGAGGATGCATTTTCAGCAGGCAGCTGTGCCCAACAGTGAATGGGTGAACTAGGTTTAAATGTAAGTAAATAGATTAAAATCCTGTGGTGGGGTATCGGGGAGGAGTTTGACAAGTTCTGGGACCGAAGAGAAGGCCGTGGTGGCTCAGAGGTTAAGACGCTGAACTGCAGACCGGAAGGTCCGTAGTTCGGCAGTTCAAGACCCTAGTGCTGCGTGACGGAGTGAGCTCGCGTCTCTGGCATTCTGTGCACCTTTGCATTTAGTCATGCCGGCCACATGACCATGGAAACATCTTTGGACAGCGCTGGCTCTTCAGCTTGGAAACGGAGATGAGCACCACCCCCAAGAGTTGGATTTGACTGGCTTTTGAGCAAGAGAAACCTTTACCTTTACCTTAGGACTGAAGAGACTCTGGTTCAAATCTCAGAAAAGCCATGAAGCTCACTGGGTGACTCCAGGCCACTGGCATGTGCTCCCAGCATAACCTGCCTCACAAGGCTGTTACAAAGATGCAGCGGAGTTGCAGAGAACCATATAAGCCTCCACAAACTTTCTGGAGAAACAGGAGATTAAAAATGTGAAAGACTGATAGGACTGATCTCTTACTGCAGAAGTATTTTTCCAGTTCAATAAAACCATCCTGTTTTCAGGGAGATCAGTTTTTACAAACCCGTAATCACTTCTCCAAGATGCTCATAGCAACCTGCTACAGGGGAAAGTCCATGGTTCCCAACTGGGGGTGTATTGGACACACAACAGAGGTTCTCACAAACTGCTGACTGGGACCAAAAGCGGGTCATCATGACTCTCACACAGAAGCATTAAAAAAGGGGGGTGGGGCTGGGAGGATCAGTAGCAAACTGGGGTTTGCTTCTGTGTGAAATGAAGACTGTTGCTCAGTAATGCTGTCTATTTATAAACATTATAACGAAAAATAAATTAGAAACTTGTTCAGTGTTAACCAAGTTTTTTTTTTAATTAATTTTTCAGTTACCTCAGAAATAAATAAAAAATATAACATTTTTAGCTATTTAGGAACCTTTAATAGAGGCTTATTAGTATTAACTGATGTGAGATTCTTGCATTTGATGTTGGGGACAGGGACCAAGTAGCATGGAGCTACTTTGCAGGTGGATCCAAATAAGTACGGTATGTTTAGTAATGGGTCCCACTTCAAAAAGTTTGAGAACCACTTGCATAAACTATAATACCCTATATAATTTAGGCCCCTGCCACACGGCAGGGGAAAAGCCGCCCAAAAGCGTGGCTTTTTAAAGCCGCGCCAAAGTTGAAACGGCGCGGCGGGATCCCACGGATCCCCTGGTCACGCCGCCTTTTCTCCTCGGCACGATCAGACGCCGGGGAGAAAACACAGATCTGACGGCGAGCCAGCCGAACTGCGCATGTCGAAGCATGCGCAGTTCAGCTAGGAGCCGGGGACGCGCCGGCGCAAGGATGCGCCGGCGATCAGACTCCCGGTTTGCGGCGCACCTTTGAGATGAACCACCTCGGTAGGTGGTTCCAACTTGATGCGGTTTATCACGTGGATGAGCCAGTTCGGTGACGGAAGCACTACGCTTCCCAGATGTTGTGGTGTGATCGCGGCCATTTGATCTGCCCCCGAACCGTCCCGCTCCCGACCCAAATCCCCTCATGTAACGGGACCTTAGAAGAGGAAGAAGAGAGATTGGATTTATACCCCGCCCTTCACTTGGAATCTCAGAGGGGCTTACAAACTCCTTTCCCTTCCCTTCCCCACAACAGACACTTGTGAGGTAGGTGGGGCTGAGAGAGCTCTGAGAGAACTGTTCTTTTAAGAACAGCTCCAACAGAACCATAGCTTGCCCAAGGTCAGCAAGCAGCTGCAAGTGGAGAAGTGGGGAATAAAACTCGGTTCTCCCAGATTAGAGTTTACGCACTTAACCACTGCACCAAACTGGCACAGATTCTATCTGAACAGGGTTGTATGACTGGAAAGATTAGGCATGTATAATTTTTTAGTTTTGTGCAAAGGAGAATTTTGGCAGGTACAGCTTCTCCACCCCCAATTTGGAGTGTTACAAACAAAGCAAAGCTCCATCTAGGGTCGGACTATTTTCTCTTCCATGCGCCCCTTGCACATTTGATAATCTTGTTCACCCTCCCATTAGTCTGGCATGTGTGCTTGGGATTTTAGGTGAATTGTCTAGCTATCTCAAATGAGGTTATTTTAAAAGGAAAAAAAATAAGAAGAAGCCTATCACCACCCACTTGCCTTGTGTACCTTTGAAAATCCTGCCTCTTTCTGGGCACTGGCTGAGCCGATAGCTGCGGAGGGGCGGGGAAGGTGAATCATATCACAGTGACAAATGGCGCAGTTTCACCGAGGGAAGCAAAAGATGAGTTTGGCCTGGGAGAGAAATCTCACAAAAGGGCCCCGGGGAAGGGTGGGTTTGATGCTGCAGGCAACATAGCAACTGGGAGGGCACAGAGAGATCAAAGACACAAAACATGAGGCAGGGGAGGATAAAGGGCTTAGGGGAGGCAGCGGGTGGAGAGAGGAGCAGAGGGAGGTGAGGGACGGTGAATTTGACATCCTGCCTGAAAAGAACCTGCTCTGGATGTTTCAATAGCACAGCTGGTAGCGATTGGTAGACTTTTCCTGTAAGAGAAAACTTTGTGACTGATACAGTTTTGTGAGTTGAGTCAGAAACAGGGCAGCAGTTTTAAAACGTAGAGACTGTAAAGGTACCAATCCAACAAGCAGCAACTTGATTGGCTGTCCTGCAAACACAAACAACAGGACCATTTTATTTTGTAAAATAATATTGTTTATTTTTCAAAATTGATTCCCCACCTTTCTGCCCTCCTCGGGGCCACCAAGGTGGCTAACAGATTAAAAACACGCATAACAACAACACACCTTAAAAACAATTAAAACCAAACAAAAACACATCATTAAAACAGTTAAAACCAACACTAAAATAAATATACAAAAACATAAATGACACTGCTGGTCACAGCTGCCACCTGCCTATAAATCCAAACTACAGATCTGTTGCTTCTGGATGAGGTTACCCTCCCCTTGAACAGAGGACACTTTAAGTCCCGGGTCTGATCTTCTGCTTACTGGTAGCACTTCCATTTTTATCAGAACTAAGTTTAACTTTACTAGCCTGCCGCCACCTCTTCAGGGTTCCTATAGCCACTCTGGAATTGGCCAGGGGCACAAGAGAGGGCTGTGTGTCACCTGTGTATTGAATACAGCCAGGCTTGTAGCTACAGTGGGGCATCTTGGGGCTACGCCCCCTGATTTACTGGCAAGGCCCCCTGACTTCCCGTCCAGCCCAGGGCCCCCAAGCGACAACAGGTGCAGGGAAGGAGCTGGGTATTCCTTTAATTCAATTAGCCAGTGCCCCCCCCCCCGAAATTTAAATGCCCCCTGACTTAAAAAATCTTGGCTATGGGCCTGATTCCAGCACAGCTCAGATCTCCAGACAACTTTGACCAGCAGTTTCACATAATGCTGAAAAACATGAGGTACACGATAGTGCCTTGTGGGATGCCACAGGCCAAGGGGCTGAACAGCGGTCCCCCAGCACCACCTTCTGAAACTTATCTTCCAGGCAGAGTTGCCAACCTCCAGGTGGGGCCTCAAAATCTCCTGGGATTATGACTGCTCTCCAGACTACAGAGATCAGTTCCCCTGGAGGAAATGTCTGCTTTGGTGGGTGGACTCTATGGTATTATATCTGTCTGAGGCCCCTCCCCTCCCCAAACCCCACCCTCCCTAGGCTTAACCCCAAATCTTGAGGAATTTCCCAACCCAGAGTTGATAACCCTACTTCCAGGCAGGAACCAATGCAAACTGGTGCTTCCCAGTCCGAGCCCAGAAAGACAGTCTGAAAGGATACCATGATAGATGGCACTGAAAGCCACTGAGAGATCCAGCAGAATCAGCCAAGTTGCACTTCTTCACTCCATTTCAGACATGGAGGACAGCTCCAAGAGGAGAATTTTCAACCTCTAGTTTTTGCATGGCTGCAGCAATATTAAGCAGCAACACCTAGAAGTTCCCACAAGCTGACCTTGCCCTGGCATACAGAGAATAAATCCATTCATCTGCCATGTGCACACTCAGGAGTTAACCCCTCATACACAGCCACTTGCCAATTAGTGCATCCTAACCCAACAGCTGCCTTCTGCGTCTACCCCAATCTCCCTCCGGTGGGCCACTCAGGAGTGCCTCTCTTTTTCTGGTTACTACTTCGACAGGTAATAGCAGAGAAGGGACAGGCCATTACAGAACAGCTGTGCAAAGCAATCATTGCTGACCTTCCTCGGGGAAAGTGCGTGTGTGCGCGTGTGCACATGCACATAGGGGCTGGGGTGGAGAGACTGCACAGCCACGAAACATCATCTCCAAGCACATCTTCCTTAATTAAATAATTTTACCTTTTCATTGTTTGTTCATAAAATCTGTCTCTCTTCCCCAGGTTCATAAAAAAAGAAAAGCTTCCCTTTCTCCAGTCAGCTATTTTAATGATGGCCGTTATTTGCTTAAGTGCTGCTGAGGAGTTAATTGCGGGTACCTGAGCTTCCCGCCGCAGCACTTCTGTCTCAACACCTCAGGAATCCCATTACATCCGAGGAGTCGCCCTGGCTTCCGTTGCGCATCATTCTGTTGGCATTTCCTCAGAGTCCAAATCGGCCTCCAACCTGGCTAAAGCGGACCCATTCCAGTTCTCTCGCCTTGCACGGGGAACATTTATTAGCCACAAGTCGAATGCATTTTGTGACAGGCACAGGCCAACGTTTTGCAAACTGTTCTCTTCCACAAGCCCCTTTCCAGATTGCCTTGGCTGCTGAGGAATCCTTGCACATCTGCCACGGAACCTGTAGTGCACATGTGGTAGATAATCCTGGGCCACGTTCCAGTAACATTCAACCTTCTGGCATGTTGCAGAGCCCTAGCTGCTGGGTCACAAACCTCTAGAGAGCAGCCATTCTTTGCACTGCCTTTTGGAAGAAACTACTGCTCATCTGAGCATGTTGAGACCAAGAGTGCCACTCCTCCTGCCTCTCTGGATGGATGCAGAGAGGAACATCAGGATGGTGAGGCAAGGTGTGATCACTCAGTGCATGCTCTAGCACTTGAATTGTTCCTTACTCCTCCTGTCAGCCTGTGATCCCTTTCTTAGCTTTCTTAGTCTGCCCCCAGTCCTGGCCTTGACACTGACGAGCTCATAACACTGGCTCCCCCCTCTTCCTATTACCAGACTTCCTTCCATGTGCTTGCAACTCAAGGTACCCCCATGTTCAGGAGGTCTGGAGTCTGGAAATGTTGGAGGGAAAGCAACCCTGTTCGAGGACACTCCCTCCATACAAGTGGAACTGGCGGAGGCCAGTTAAGGCCTGACTGCTGCCTGTATAGAAAAATTGCTTTCTGCTTTCTATATCCACATGCCTTCTCCAGTGATGTCTTTTGATAACATGCTGTGTCTTGTTTCCTGTTGCAGGCCAAATGGTCCAGGGCAGACCAAATGGCCTGAACTACCTAAATAGCCATGCCATATAACCACACGTTCTTTAACACCTCTAAGTGGAAGCTCTGGTGCTCATGGAGCATGTCACATACACCATGGAGAAGCTGGAAGCTGGGTCACCTGACTGCAGGCAGGAGCTCCAAACTTCTAGCCAATCCTATGTTGCAACTATGACAACCAACAATTGGGCACACCCATGCCCACTCGCAATTGGCTGATGACCACATCTACTTTGTGACTGGAATTGGAGTATAATTGTTCTGATCCCTATGGGAATGAGTGCTTGCTTAGCTCTTGCTTAGCTCTCCCTTCCTCCTCTTGACCTTGTTTGTTTTATGACACCTGAAAATGTTGTCTCTTGGAAGACAAAGAGTTGCTTTGTGAACTGGAGCACATGGGTGCAAGGATGGGATTTCTACTCAAAATCCCTTGGTACTTGGACTATCTGGGACTGTGGGTGTTCTGACTTGGTAACTATGAATCATTAATGTTTAATTAAGGCAAACAGCTTTAGCCTTTGTTATTTTTGTAACCTCTAGTAGTCTATGCTAAGCTCTGTACTAAATAAAGATTCCTCTGATTGTTAAAATTGTCTTTGAAGTTGTACCTGAATTCCAAGGCTAAATCCTGTGGCCTATACGCTCCCCATATACGCTACCTTGGAAAAAAGTGTGCATCTCTAGATTGAGTTGCTAGTGTGTTAAATCCCAGATGCTAACTGAGGGTTTGGAATCTCTCCCTTAGGAAAGGCAGGGACTATTGAAAAGAGGTTCTGGTGGCATATTGTTCTGAAAACCAGAGAGGATATAGATCATCTCGTGGTTTGTTGTTTAATGTACTGAAAAAGTACAGGATTCCCTCCCATTCCTGGACTGGCCTGGGTGGGCAAATACCTGTACACTGCCCCACTTGGAATGTTTGAGAGACCCACAGCCCCATCAGGCAGCGGCCCATTGCCGAACAGAAACAGCAGTGATGAGTGAGCTGGCTTTCAAGGAAGGTGATCCACCACAGCGAGTGGGCTCTCTGAGTTCCAGATTTCCCAAGTACACAAATGGAAAACCATTCGTGTAGGCAGATGGCAACCGCTCAATAAAAACTAGAGAAATTGCCTATGACAGCCCCCTCATCTGTACATTTACCAGGTGCTTGACATACGCTGGTGTGCATGGAACCACTGGAGGCTGGGATCTCTTATTACACCACTCTCATGCTTCCCGGGATTTCTTATCTGGCATGCTGGTAAAAATTCTCCTTACTACTTGGGAAGGCTAATGCAGAGAACGGTACATTGGACCTACCTGAAGATTCTTTCTCTTCAGTGGGGGGAAGTCAT
This sequence comes from Gekko japonicus, assembly GCF_001447785.1. NCBI lineage: Eukaryota > Metazoa > Chordata > Lepidosauria > Squamata > Gekkonidae > Gekko > Gekko japonicus. The sequence goes on from NW_015173674.1 coordinate 1,598,826, forward strand.
CCAGGAACTGGTTAGGTCACGCCTCTGCTCGCTCGATAGGCTATGCAAATTTCTTTTGTTGCATGGCTCCTATTGGAGTGGCCTAGGCTGACCTCTCCAGTTTCTGCATAGCCCTGCGCTCGGTAGGACGTCTGGAGCTCCTGCTCCAAGCCAGAGGGACTACCTTAGCAGAAAAATAGTTTTAAAAAATAGTCAATAGACTTTCCCTTCACAGGAAAGGGAAATAGTCAATAGACTTCCCCCCACTGAAGGAGAACTAGGCTACTTGCACACTGTGGTAAAGGACTCCTGAGCAAAGGGTTGTGTGTATCGGCCTATTGTGCTTCCCCTATTTGGATGAAAATGAGAGACGGCGTCTAAAGTTCCTTGACTGCTCGCCCAAGCATGATCAGTGCCCAAAGTTGGCCAGACATTGCTGAGTGGCTAATGAGCTACACTTGGATTTGTAACCGAGCCAATACCGGAGAAAACATTGATACCATAAAGATATCATTGATTGCAAGACAAGCCTCGGCGTACTCCCACAGGATAACAATACAGGGGTGGGTGGGACAGAGCCTCAACAATCTGGACAAAATTCAGTACAGATAGTGGAAGAATCAAATAAGAAATTGTTCCTCAGCAGAAGCACTTTTCCTCCATCCCCCCCCCCCCATTTATTTGAACAGTCCTGTAATTTCCACACGTCGGGAAGTTACGAGCAGCAGAGTCAAGTTATTAGTAATAAACTTAATGAAGTGTCCCGATGCCAGGATTCTGTGCCCTTGCTGCTGGTTCTCTCTTCTCCTTGTGCAACAGAAGTAAATGAAGGCTGCCTGTTGTAATTACGTACAAGACCGTAAAAAACCCAAACAGGTTCAAAAATCAGGTTCCCATTAAACGGTCTGTCCTCACAGCCTCTCTGTCTCCCCAGCCCCTTCCCCTCACTCTGCATACTATATAACCCAGTGCTCTGAACTCCCTATAATTAGGAAGAGCTAATCTCATTTCAGGTTTTAGCGTCCTTTATCACTCTAACACAGGAATTAAAAACTTTATTAAGACAGCCATCGTTATACTGTTTGGGAAGGCAACAGCAATCACTGAAATCTCTCAGCCACTCCTGAGACAAGCAGACAAGATGTTTTAAGATGCACAGTCTTTCCATTTACCCTATATGCGTATATACACACCCATGCTGTAATCCTGTTTGTAATTATGTGGGGAGTAAACCCTACGGAACTCAATGAGACTTCCTATCCAGGAAACATGCAAGAGGCCTGCCATCTTTTCCCCTTCTGTCTGAGGCCCACAAGGCCTTCCAAACTCATCTGCTCATCCCTCATCCTTTGTTGCTGGATGTTACCTCTCCTATAAAACTGATAAGGCTTAATTTTGCTTCATCTGTATCTCCCCTCAGGTTCCCCAGTCAACCTAGCTGGGAGATCACTGAACCCTTGTTTATCACTCAGCTGACTATCTTTTCTGGACCATTGTGTAGCCCAGACCCATACAGAGAAAAGCACCTTCAGAATCAGGTGAAGTCCAGGTGCGCAGCCTCAGAAGGAACCTGCCACTTGATCTCTCAGGCCAGTGAAACTTCAGCTCCATTCAAAGCTTGGTCTTACAGGCTGAGAAGGGACACTATGAGTCGCTCTGGAATCCACGACTACTCAGCAAAACCTCAGATCATCACAATGAAATGCCAGTGCCAAAAGCTGCATCATTAACCCAAGCTGGACAGAATACAGTCAAAGTAGTAGCAGTCATTCACAGAGGCAGGTATAGAAACACACCCCACAGAATATTCATAACTCTTTTCACAGATACAGGATGTCCTTTGCCATTCTGCTTTCCTGCCACTTTGGGGAAGAGTTTCCCTGCCTGGTAACCCATAGCCTTCTTGAGCTGCGGCTTTGCTGGAGTAATCCTAAGCAAGTCTACTCAGAAGTAAGCCCCATCTTATTCAATGGGGCTTACTCCTAGGAAAATGTTTTTTAGGTCTGTGGCCTAAGTGACCTACTGCCCGAACTACCATTTAGTTACTAATGCTTGTTAGCAAAACCAGTTCTCAGTATCTTGCCTATATTCCCAACAACTTCTGGGAGATAGGTTGGTATTGTCCCCTTCGGGAAGACACAGTAACTGCTTGGACCCATGATCTTCAAGGTCCGTTCTCCATGCCCTAGACCTCAAAGGAAGCTCTTATGTATTTTTTGAGGCACAAAGGTATCTAAAGCCCAGGGACAAGGCAGGAAAAGAACTGTTGCTAAAGAGAAACCTTTATGATCTTCTAAGCAGAAGGCTGCTGACAGCTTTACGGCCTTTCTGTTTTTCATGAAGTGGTTTGATATTTACGACCTAAAAGGGGAAAGAGAGGCAGAGGCTGGTGATCACTGGCCACTTCTGTTCCTGACCCACTGCTTCCCAGCTGCATCCAGCAGCAACTCCAGGAAGCCATAAAAAACGATTTTACTTCCATTTTTTCTATTTAAAAAAATTGTGTGTGGGTGGGTGGGGTGAGACGAGAAGGATGAAGGGCAGTATATCTTTGATATCCACCCCAGGGAACAGAATCAAATATTGATGTGAGGAAGCATCACAGAAAGCACACCGGAAACCAGAGGCCATGCATGTTTGCATTCTGTCTCTGAAGAGGAGGAGACTCCCCCTTTCTCCTACTTGTGTATCAAAAGTTATTCTTGAGAGGGATAAAAGGAGAGGTCTTTTGACAAGGGATATATGCGTTGGGCTTGGGGCAATGTTCCGGAGCTCAGAGTTAGCTTGAAGTCTTCAATGCTGCCTTTGGTACTACAAAGAAAGACAGCCTCTTTTTGAACAACATGCAACATCAGGGCACAACCAAACAATCAACAGAATTTAATCTATTTTCAGTCTCTAGAGCATTTGGACCCCACATGTGGTGAAAGCCATACCAGTATGTTTCTCAGTAGTCACTCTTTCTCTTGATATTGCTGAGCCCAAGACCCCGGAAATAGCACTTTGATCTCCACCCCACTATTTCTTTTCTTTCTTTTTTAAACTTGGTCACACAATGAAAGGGCTCAGCTTTGTTGTTGTTCAGTCGCACAGTCGAGTCCGACTCTTCGCGACCCCATGGACCAGCTCCCGCCAGGCCCTCCTGTCTTCTGCCGTCCTCTGAAGTTGGCTCAATTTCATGTTCGTTGCATCGATGACACTGTCTAACCATCTCATCCTTTGCCGTCCCTGTCTTTTTTGTCCTTGAATCTTTCCCAGCATCAGGCTCAGCTTACTTTGGCTTAAATTCTCTTGAGAAGATGTGTTATCTTCAGGGCTCGTTTTGTAGAAAAAGCCCAGCAGGAACTCATTAGCATATTAGGACACACCCCTAACAGCGCAGCTCATTAGCATATTAGACCACACCCCCATGTTACCAGAAGTGTGGTCATCTAGCCACAAGGAGGCCAAATCAAATTTTTGGGAGGCTCCATGCCACGTATCCTCCTACAAAAGATGCAGATCATTCTGCACTGGTGTTACTGCTGACACAAAAGTGATACTTCCTGGGCAATTCTGAAACACCTTCTGCTGCATGCAAGTGGGTGTCAGATAAGATGCCAGTGGGCACCACACTAGGGAATCACAGTGATAGACTGTAGAGGCGATAAACAAATCTGATTGTTTTTAATGTAATCGTTGGCTGTATCTCTGTGGGTTTATTTGCATATTTCAGAAATACTCAAGGCATTATTTGCTGGCACTAAAGAAAGATTTGATATCAAGACAAACTGGATCTCCTAGAAAAACAAACATTTTCTCCAATTCTGATTCCAAATGCCAAAATTCGAACCGCCTATGTTATCGGGGACGGCAAAGGATGAGATGCTTAGACAGTGTCATAGATGCAACGAACATGAAACTGAGCAAACTTCAAAGGACGGTGGAAGACAGGAGGGCCTGGCGGGAGCTGGTCCATGGGGTCGCGAAGAGTCGGACTCGACTGTGTGACTGAACAACAAAAATGTTATC
>NW_015173674.1:1603204-1607563 GCF_001447785.1 Gekko japonicus
GAAAACAGGTCTATTTACAAGTAGGGTATCCAAAGGACTCACCAAAGAGAACTCCATATCCCCATTCTATCTCCCTAATTCCCCCCTCCCTCCTCATCACAGTCCCAACAAGTCTGCTCCGTTGAAAGGTCATTGTATAAAAGTATCAACATGATACTCGACCAGGAGAAGCTTGACCCACTCAGGCAACTGAGAAGCTATAAGGAACTCAGGTGTATTATAAGGATGGGGGGGGGACAACACACCCACCGAGCATCTTGGGTTATACAGCTCCTCTTGATGCTGAGAATTCTGGGACATGTAGTCTGCACAGTTACAGCATAGGGATGGGGTTTATATTGAATAGCATCTTTTAACACACACACACACACGTGTGTTTGTGTGTGTGAGAGAGAGAGTGAACACAGAAGCAGCTGTTCTTATCATATTTTGGTGGCTGGAGCTCCCCCTTGGTGCACCAGAGGGGAGAGAGAGAAAGAGGCTGCAGAAACCTACACCGAGTCAGATCAGGCTGGTGTCACAGCATCACAGGCAACTTTCCCACTCCTCCTTTGATTTCCCTCCATCCTCAAATCTTCATTTTCTTTTTCTTGCCCCCACCTGGGCTTCAATACTCCCCCCCTCTTCACTGGATTACACAGCCATCCACTGCCTTGTATCACTTTCGTTTTCTCTATGCTTTTTTTAAGTGCATTTTTTTCTAGTAAAGGGAGAAATCAAAAGCTTTCTTTTCAGTATTTCTCTCCCACACCCCTCCCCACACACACTGGCCTGAAATCTCCCTCCCCCTCAGGATCCAGAGAAACTCACTAGCAAATAGTAAGAAACCTGATTAGAAGATATATATTGTTTTTAATTCACAGTTTTTTCTACTCCTCTCCCTTTCTCTCTCTCTGTCCATACACACACACACACACACACACACCACCTTTCTTTCTGCTTTGGTGTTCAAAATAAAGGGGAAGGGGTGGTGGCCACAGGAGGTGGGAACTCACCTTCTTCCCGAAGGATTTCCACATTTACAACACAAAAGCTCACCAGAAGAAGCAAAAGTTGTGCAGCCTGGAGGAGCAAAACTTTAGAGCTGGCAAATAGCACCCTCTGCCAACTGCCATTGCAGAAAGCGTACTATGCTTGCAGTTCAAAAACCCCCCCAAAAAGCTCTGAGATCAAATGGCTTTTGGGTAGAGGACTCTGAAACCCCACCCCCCCACACACACTGTAGGGAAGCTACCACGTGACTCCTGATAAGAGATAAAACAAGGATTTCTCACCACCCAAGCAAGAAATAGGCAAGGCTGGAGAAGGAAAGAGCTGACGCCAGAGGCAAGAAGGAGGAAAATTTCCCTGCATGTGTGCAGAGCAGGCTTTTGGCGAGGGAGGGGAGGGCAGGGGGCGGGGCAGGCTCAGAAGCCAGCCGGAACTGCATTCCTGTGCATTCCTGCCCCAAAATAGCCCTGGTTATCTTAGGAGTGGATGCTAAGCTACTAAAATAAACTTCAGCCCTCAGTGCTTCTGAGGACACGTGCAAAAGATGGGCGTAGCAGGTTACAATGCCAAAGTCTCTCACAAATTCTTCTTTTAGGAAAGAAGCTATTTCACAAGGAAGGATTATTATTATAGCTAGCACTTAAAATGTACATGGGCCACTAAAGGCACGAATGTAAGGTGGATTTTTGTGATTTTCACGATCACATTGCAACATCTGGGAAGTGTAGCGTACCCGTGGCATCCCGCTAAAGATGCACAGTAAAAACGTACCTTGGAAAGTGCACTAGTATCCAGAAAATGTGGGGCAGGCGCAGGCATCTGATCACGGGAGTGCTAGTATCCCGTGGCATCAGGCGCCCGTCCACGTCCTGTCGAAAACCGGATGTTTTTCATAAGTGCATGCGCACAAACACGTAACTTCCTCTTAGAGTGTACACTGTCTTTTCCGTCTAGGTGCACCCATGTTCCTCTTCATGTTTTTTTCCCCCTGTAGGTTAACTGTTGTTTCCTTCTTAGGTCATAGTGGGCCCATTGAGAGGAAGCAGGTTCTCACAGCTGTGTTTTTGGGCAGCACACTAGGCACAGAGAACTGCGTTGGATCTCAGCTGGGCCTCAGTCAATGGGCCACCATAGAATGACAGGGATGCCATGGCCCTCACTGGGCAGGCCCCTTGGCTTTGTTGTTTCAGGGGCCCACGCGCCTTCCCCCTGACATGCCAGTGGGGCACCAGGGAGGTAATGATCTGGGGTTTGTCAAGGGGGAAACCTTGACTCTCCGGGCTATGGAGGACCTGCAGGTCATTCGGGCGCGTGGGCTGGGGGTTAGTATAGCATGGTCGGCTATGATTTCCAGGAGTGTCTGGCGTGATGTCCTGAGCCCATTGAGGATTGAACGGGCCCACTGAAAGGCTAACAGGGATATTAGGAAAGTTGGATGCTGGGTGGGGCTGCTTGCCAGCCCACCCACGCATTTACAGTGGGGCCATTCGGCCTAAGCTGAGGCTTGACCTTGGCTGTGGCAGGATTGGGGCTGATAACAGAAATGTGGCTAAGGGGAGCACCAATTAATTACTTCAGGCAAGAGGAGTTTGGCCAGATTAGCCTTTGGGTTGGGCGACCCGGGGAAAGATGGCAAACTGCCTTGGGGACTGCATGGATAGATCGGCCACTTAAGTTCTGCGACTTGGGGCTGGATCTCCAGGGCATGTCTTTTGTCGTGCCTGCCGGTGGAGAGCCACACAGGTTGGCTCAAGCTGGGGGTGGGGTGGCTCCGCATCCTGCAACATTGACCCTTGGCCCGGATTGTGCCGCTTTCCATATTTTCCCCTTGCCATTATTTCCAACTGTAATTTAATAAAGTGGCCCATAGTTCATCCAACCTTCCGTGTCTGACTCTTTATTCCGATTATGGGGGCAAAAGTGAAGCTAAGGAGGAGGACTAAGGGCTTGAGGCAGTGGTTCTGGGAATCTGGGCCAGGATGCAAAAGGAGGTACTGACTCCCGCAGAGGTGGGTAATGAGGCCAGGAGGGAAGCGACAGAAGAGGGTAGTTTGAGAGGGTAAATGATGGACGTCTTGATAGCAAATTTGGATTTAGGGAATGTGCAAAATGGCCACAAAACACAGTCCCTTGCTCAATCAAGCTATATATTTGTAAATAGCAAAAATGAAGAAACAAAATACAAACTTGTTCCATGTTAATTGAGGTAAGTCTGGAAGTGGGTTGGACTTCAACAAAGCAACAACCTTGAGGACTGCAGGGTTAAGGTTTATTTGTTGAGCCAAAGGTCAAAGTCCTTAAGGAGTAGAGGCAGGAAGGAGAGAGGGACAATAAAGGGACACTGACACAGGAGCTCTTAAGAGGGCACTCTGAGCCTAAGGAGCAGTAGGAGAGACAGCAGGAGCCAGGCCTAACTGAGGGTGGGAAAACCGGAGGAGTGAATGTCATCACAGGGAATGATGAAGGCAGAAAGAAAGGGTGGGCCAGGACCATGAAAAGCTCTGAAAGGACAAGGAACTTGGGCCAGGTGAGAGAAGAATGAAGAAGCTAGTTGCAGGGATTTGTGAAGGGGCATCGCACAGCCAGAGCAATGGAGGGGGTCTGTGTGGGAATGATTTCAGTAAAGAGTAAACAGTAGAGATCCTTAATGTCTGCACTGCTTGTAACCTTAAAACAGGCTGATGAGCACAGCCAGGAGCCCTAGACCAAGTTTCTTTCTGGCCCCCCAGGCCTAACCCGAACTTTGTATAATATGAAAGCAAATCCCCTGATTTTACCGACTCAATGAGCCCCAGACCTGGCCCCAGGAACTTTGTCCCCCTAGCCACCCTCTCCTCAGGAGTGCTGGGATACTGTTTTCTCATAAGAGGCACACTCTGTACCAGCGGAATTACAGTAATTTGTTCAAAAACAGACAACTGCACTATGCAGGTATTTACAAACTAAATGGAGTTGTGTTGAGTTAAATGTTTTAAAAAGCTCAAGGCTTTCTTTTATCGGTTATATAAATATTCAATTAGAGCACAGAACTCTAAGAATTAAAATTATTATTTTTTTTTTTAAAAAAGGGCATGCCTAGCATTTCTTAATAGCAGAACGTGACTGTAAAACAATTTATTGGATGTTGCAGGCTTGTTGTCTGGGAAGTAATTGTAACTGTTACAAAATACCAAGAAATCCTCATTCAATTTGTGCTGGAGGTAGTCGGAGGGCAAAAGATGAAGACAGATGGTGTGTGACACCCACGCCCCCTAAGATGTAGGGTGCCTACAAAGAGTCTCCCTTGCTGCGCCCCCCCCCCCACTTATCTGCACACACCCACGCGGATTTGGAAATCTGATCTGGCTTTTGTCCATATGCCACAGCAGG
>NW_015173674.1:1607626-1644314 GCF_001447785.1 Gekko japonicus
CATGTTTGAAATGGCAATGTCTGTCCTTGCCTACAAGGGGGGGGGGGTCACTGAATAGTGTTTCCAACTCTGGGTTGTTAAATTCCTGGAGACGGGGGGGTGGAGCCGGGGGGGGGAGGTGAGGCCTCAGTAGAGTATAATGGCATAGAATCCACTCTCCAAAACAGCCATTTTCCCAAGAGGAACTATCTTTGTACTCTGGGGATCAGTTGTGTTTGAAGACCTGGAGGTTGGCAACCCTTTGACACTGAAGCCAGCATGTTTTGGTGAAAGGAGGACTAGCACAGAACTTTTTAAAAGATGTGGTGTATAGCACAGAGGAGCAATTTGCGGAGCGAAATTCCCCCCCCCCTGACATTTTTTTTAGAGTTTGTAGCCCCCTGCAGTGTTAAATTTGAATAAGCAATGGGGGGGGGGAGATCACATTTCTACTGTAGCTTTCAGTCCTGATTAAGCAGCCAGCTACCCCCTCCCTTTAATCAAGAGACTGCCACTCATTCAGAATATAATATATTTTTTAAAAGCCTAAAATAATTCCTTCAATATGTATGATATGATGGTGGGGAGAAATGGGGCTGCGATGGCGAGACCTGCGTGTGCATCCCTGCAAGCGTCAGTCTTTAGGTATTGCAATGAAATCCCTCTGACCTGGGAAAGCATCCCACTTATTATGTAAAAGAGCAGGGACACGCCCTCTTTTTGCTGTACAGACCAGGAGCAGCTGGGCTTTAAATAGAGAGCACAGCTAACGGGTCAGGACTCTGAACATAACCGGGGCAAGGCCAGGGAAGAGCTTCCCAGCCTGTCTTAGCGGTTTGCCTCACAGATGACGATGACGACGATGAAGATGACAATGATGATGCAGTGGAAATATACAGGCTGGCCTAGACGTTTAGTCTGTCTCTGGTATTTATTTACCCTGTACGAAGACTCAATTTTACTTTGTAAGTCTTGGAAGTGGATTCCTGCCCGGCAGCCTAAAATCCGCACTACCGGTGCTTTCAATCGTATCAGTCTCCTCTTTAAGTGGTCCTCAGTCTGTTCCAGGAGAAACTTGAAAGTTCTTCCTTGTTCACAGTGAAGGGGCATCCCACTCTGTCCTGTCTTTAAAAATGGGCCTCAAAGCCTAACCTCAGATACAAAGGACACACAGCTCTGTACACACTAAGAGGCACTCTTCTTCAGTTACACATTCTAAGGCAGAGCTCAAAAATGGTGGCGGGCAGAGGTCCGATGAACCCTCTCACAAAGGTAGAATTTTGTTGCTGTCCTGATTGTATCTCCCTTAAGTCTAGAGAGCATCACAGTTAAATATGTGAGCTCTGAACAAGAGTGAATTAAACCTCACCTCAGCTATGAACTCAACAGGTAGCCAACACTGAACCACTATTGTGCTCTCAGCTCCAGATCTACAATGTGACGATAATGCTGACCTACCTTTTTACAAGCTATTGCCAGGCAATGTACATGAAGCACTCTACACACTCAAAACACCCTGTTTACATACTAAAGCATTGTTCACACATGTGGATCTCTACTTGATGCTGAAATCATCACTCTTGGGAATCAGACCTTTGGCTTGCCTCCTCCCTCTGGGCATCAGTACCTTCTGCCAGGCTGCTCCCCTTGTCAGGAAAAGCCTCCTCTCTCTGTTCTTCAGTCTGTCTTCCTTTTTTGCTCCTTAGCTTTCCTCCACAAAATGCATTCCCTCCACAAAGCTCTTAAAAGACCAACGAAGACACTGCACTTCCTGCTACCCAGCCATGTCATTTTTTACTGGAATTAAAGATTGTCTAGGGAGGGGCTGTAGCCAGTGTTCCCTCTAAGCTGAGTTAGTGTGAGCTGGTTCACAGCTTTTTAGCCTCCAGCTCACACATTTTTGTCTTAGCTCGGGAAGGAGGGCTCCAGAGCAAACTAATTTATGCAGTAGCCAAATTGCTCGCTCACAACTTTAATGCCCGTAGCTCACAAAGTAGAATTTTTGCTCACAAGACTCCACAGCTTAGAGGGAACATTGGCTGTAGCTCAAAGGTAAATGACTCTGCTTGATATGCAGAAAAGTCCCAGATTCAGGTTCAGTCCTCAACATCTCAAATTTAAAAAGGAACAGGTAACATGAACAGATTTCTGCTGGAGAGACCGTGTCTGTCAGGGGAGACAATAACGACCTTGATAGACCAGGGACCTGAGTCAGTTTTCATCAGCTTCACATGTTCATGTGCTCTGGCTACAGACAGTAACACTTTCAGGTTGCTTGCTGAGCCTGGCACCATGTTGAATAAAAGAGGAGTTTTAACATCTACTCACCTGGAATTAGCGCTGTGTTGGTTTTTTAATAAGATTTATAAAGATATAAACATCTAACAAAGTAGTGTGTTAATCATACTATAATAAACAGATACCACTACTAATCCCTTCTGAAGACAACTGATGAGTCTTATTGTCACAAGCAAATTGCAGTCAGCTTTCAGTCACAACCATTTGCCCAGTATCAAAACTTCAAGCAGAACATACCTGATTTAAAAACAAAATAGGAAATAGCTTTAACAATATAATGAAAATGAATCAAATCCCTTCATTCTGAAATAAATAACATTCAGTGATTGACTGCACAACAGGATAATATTACACTGCCAGGTAACAAATGTTTTAATTGGTAACACACATATATATGGTGGTGCCATTATTCCATGACAGAGCATCTGTAAAGGTCCTGTGACTAGACAACGTTGACTTAAACAAACCAATGGTCTGACTCAGCAAAAGACAACTTCATATGTTCGCATTAGAGGAAGCAAAAGAAAACCAAGGAAGGCTCAAATATTACATTTCTGGGTTTGTTTATTTTGGTTTGATTTCAGGGGAAGAAAGTGAAGCTAGCAAGCTGCCAACTGGCTGAGTGAGTTTCACCAGCCCATCCACATTCACTCTTGCAGAAGCTGAGAGGTTGATGAACTACTTCCAGGTGCAGAAGCTGAGAGGTTGATGAACTACTTCCAGGTCTACCTCAGAACCTGCCCCTTCCCCCACTGTATTCTGCCTGCTCTCCTTTCCTTTTTTTTTTTTTAATAGCCCCGGGGGGGGGATTTTTTATTTTTTATAATATTACATAAACCAAAAAGAAAAAAAAGGGAAGGGGAACTACAACTAAGGAGAAAGAAAAGTAACCCACACTAAACTAAAAACCCAAGAGTAGGAGATCATTACCCTGTTTGACTGCTGTAAAATGTAAAGGTTCCCTTGCTCAAAAGCCAGTCAAATCCGACTCTAGGGTTGCGGTGCTCATCTCCGTTTCAAAGCCGAAGAGCCAGCGCTGTCCGAAGACGTTTCCGTGGTCATGTGGCCGGCATGACTAAACACCAAGGCGCACAGAACGCTGTTACCTTCCCACCAAAGTGGTACCTATTTATCTACTTGCAATTTCTTGCTTTCGAACTGCTAGGTTGACAGGAGCTGGAACTAGAGACGGGAGCTCACTCCGTCATGCGGCAACCGGGTCTCGAACTGCTGAACTACTGACCTTCCACAGCCTGCAGTTCAGCGTCTTAACCACTTGAGCCACCACAGCTCCTAGACTGCAGTTAGTAATGAGGGGAAAAAACTGTTAATAAACAATATACTTTGTGAGATCCTGTCTTTCTAAGCATATGTGTTAGTTTATTACTTGTTATGAGAAGATTTCCAGAGCATCTCCTCCAGCTCTCTTCGTAAGGGCAATTTTCAGAGTCCTTCCGACTTTACATCTATGCTAATTCTCTCTAAAGTCTTGATGGCTTCTTAGACGTTCACTCAAAATTCTGCAACCCTCCTCCGTCTCCAAAGGGATAACAACGCCAATCTTAAGCCTCTTCCTTCTTGGTCTCATCCTCGGGGCCCAGTGGCATCTCACAGGCTTCTTGATCTTGAGGTCAGGTTCAAGCTCTTTTCTATCAACTGAATTCTAAAAACATCTGCTGGGAAGGAGTTAAGTCCTTGTAAATCTTTTCTGTTTCTCTCATGCTTTCCCTCCTTGTCTCTTTGAAATTGCTGTTAGTTTCAGTGTCCATCTCTTTTGCTTTGGCAGCCCTCTGTTCCATCTTTTCTGCTATTGTTGCCAAATGCAGCTGCCGAGACACGAGTTGTTGACTTATCTTGGCAAACTGATGGTTAATACCAATAAGTTTCTCAAGAATCGGCTTGATGGCTTCTGCTATGAGTTCTATAACTTTCACTTCCCTTCTTCTCAGAGTTGTTTTCGCTGAATTTTTTGAAGTGTCTGCCATTTTTACACTTTAATTCCAATATAAAATTGTTTTCCCCCGGCTCTGAAAATCGCTTACACGCTGTTTAGTCGCTTAAATACTCATGCTCTCCTTTCCTCTTCCAGGAGTGACCCACCAATGGCAAGAAGGCCCAGCAGTGGTCTCTCATTAGCACCTCAGTTTCCTCAGTTCCATCATGGAGAGAACATACAGTGGCGGGAAGGGAGGAGGGGGTGCTGACAGTGTTACAGTTTCCCTTTGCCTTCGTTCCATTTCATTATTTTAGTTGACTCAGCAGGAGAACACTTCCCACTCTTCATGCCTGTTGCATGTCCTCATTCCACTTGGCGCCCCACTAGCTTGCCTCCTCACTAGCCACAGACCTACTCTTTCTCTCTCCCCCCCCCCCCCCCCCCCCTTTGGAAAAAAAATTCCCTCTCCCATCTTCACCTGTGGTGCAGCCAGGCGGCACTAGTTCTTCTCAGCTAAAGGGGAACCACCCACCCTTCAGCACAGTGGCAGCATTAATCTATCCCAGTAGGGTTTTGTCTTGCCCAAGCCAGCCTAGCAGACGGGTCATGGGGGAAAAGACTGGCTGCGGCTGACGGCTGAAGAATGCCTCCCTTCTCTCTTTATCTGTTGCCTCGGGCTCCCCTACCAGGGCGTCTGCAGATAATCAAGGAGCAGATTTGAAACCCAGGCGCCAGACAGGATCCTTATCTCCTCTGTAAAGAGGAATGTGGATCAAGGCAACAAGTACAACATTTTCAGAGGCAGAAACACAGCAGGCAGGGGGGGGGGGGGGGGGGGGGGAGAGGGGAATGAGAGCCACTTTCTCAGTCTGAGAGAGAGGGGCAAACGGAGAGAGTCTCGGGATGGGACAGTGGGAGAACAGGCTCAGCAAAGTTACTTAAAGCCTGCAGGCACCAAGGCTGTTTCCTCCTGGAAAGGAAGGCAGGGCTCTCACTCGTGCATGTGCTTTCCACGCGTTCAACAGTGAAGCAGAGAGTTGTGTCACTGTGGAACATCTTCCTAGTTTCTACCAGATTAATCAGGCTCAACTTCCAAATGTGGCAGATCCCCAGAACCAGTTCACCGGCCAAGCAGCCCAGGCAGTCATTTTGGGGTCCCAAAGAGCACCCAGAAGGTGTCTCATGCTCATCCTCACCTCCCAGACCAGTGGCAGAGTCACCCCCAAGTGGCAAAGTCCACCTGCAGCCTGCCTTGGAGGAGCCTGGCAGAACGGCACTTCCTTCCCCACTGGCACCACAGCAGCCAGGCTCCAGAGGAATGGTGGCAGTCTCTGCAGCCTCTCGCAGCATGGATGGGGAAGAACCACACGTGCACTCCCCACTGGTGCTGTGGCTGCCCTGGAGGAAGAGGAGGAGGAGGAGGAGGAGGAGAGATTGGATTTATACCCCGCCCTTCACTTGAAGTCTCAGAGCAGCTTACAATCTCCTTCCCCTCCTCACAACAGACACCCTGTGAGGTAGGTGGGGCTGAGAGAGTTCTGAGAGAACTGATCTTGAGAGAACAGCTCTGAGAGAACTGTGACTGGCCCATGCTGGCTGCATGTGGAGGAGTGAGGAATCAAACCCGCTTCTCCAGACTGCAGTCCGCCACTCTTAACCATGACACCAAACTGGCCCACAGACCTTCTGGACACACACACCCTTGGAGCTGATGGGGGGTAGGGATGGGAGGAGGCATGCTACTCCTGCTTCTGTTATTGCCACCAAGTGGCATGAGTGGGGCGGGGCTCCTCCTCCCATTTCATGCTCCTACCACTTGGGACGCCAAAAAACAACCAAGCAGACCTTCTGTGCCCCCATCCAGTCAGAGTATGGGACCGTGGTGATTCGATGTGTTGTTGACATGGTAATAAAGTGCAGGTACAGCTGCATTTACCTGCCAATGCCGAGCCAGCCCTGCTTGCCAGCTGATCCCTATGCCAGCCCCTCCCCCTCTTCCTTTGCCTCCTATAGCCCAGTCTCCACTGGCCTTGCAGGGGAAAACGACTTCTGGAAACTAAATATTCCCGTAGCCACGGGCTGCATCAGAGCTGAGCACCTGCACACCCAGAATTGCAGAGGAAGCAGCCAGGCAACACAAGTGGCCACAGCGCTTCCAAGTCTCTAATCCTCGTGGCAATTAAATGTGCATGTGTGGGAATTTTTTCTTTCCTGTTCTCATAGCTGGCACTCTATTAGCCTGCAGACTGTTGCAAAACTAATTTTAAAGCAGAGTGCCGCATTAGTCCAATGCTTATAAAGTGCTCTAACATCACATCTGTACTGGAGTGTGACTGTCAAGCAGTTTTACTTAATTTGCATAATTAATTCTAGTCCTGTAAGTCAGATCCCCCCCCCCCCCTAAATACAGATATATTCACTTCCCTGGTCACAGACACTACCTTAATAGAGAGCAAGGAAAGAAGTTGCTGTTCTCACAGCTGTAGGGACCAAACACTTGCTCCTGACAACCTACGACTGGGCAGAGACCTCAGAGGGAGGAGAGGAGCAGAGAAGGTGAGAGGAAGAACGGAGGAAGGGAGGAAGGGAGGAAGGGAGGAAGGGAGGAAGGGGGGGGGGAGAAGCAGTTGCTCTCACCGAAACTTCCACTGGGGAGTTAATCCAAGACAAACGAAGGAGACAGCCATGTGTCTAGTCCACATGTTTCTCAACCAAATCATTTCCTCTGGAGCCACCCTGGTGACACCAAGGAGTCCATAAAGACAAAGTTACAACACATCCCTGGTCTGGGGTGGGGCACCAAAAGGTAGCAATGGAGCAATCTCTGCAGTCTGAATATTGATTAAAGCATAATCTATTCCACTGTCTCATTAGTGCCTTACATTCCCCCATTGGTCCATTCTGTCTTTCTGCTGCATCATCACACCTGCTTCCCCAACCAGTTCTGGGCCATTGTGACACTGTGCTGGCGTAGCACTTTGGTCTGCATGGATGCTTTCTGCTGGGGAGTACCAAGAATAAGAAGAGATGGTTTTTAATACCCCACTTCCCTCTACCCTAAAGAGTTTCAAAGCTGCTTACAATTGCCTTGCCTTCCTCTCCCCACAACAGGCACCTCATAAGGTAGGAGAGCCAGTTTGGTGTAGTGGTTAGGTGCGCGGACTCTTATCTGGGAGAACCAGGTTTGATTCCCCACTCCTCCACTTGCACCTGCTGATGTGACCTTGGGTCAGTCACAAGCTCTGGCACAGCTGTCCTTGGAAAAGAGCAGTTTCTGTCAGAGTTCTCTCAGCCCCACCCACCTCACAGGGTGTCTGTTGTGGGGAGGGGAAGGGAAAGGAGTTTGTAAGCCGCTCTGAGACGCCCTTGGGTAGTGAAGGGCGGGGTATAAATCCAATCTCTTCTCTCTTCTTCTAGTTGGGGCTGAGAGAGCTCTGAGAGAACTGAGCTGGGCCCAAGGTCACCCAGAAGGCTTCATGTGGAGGAGGAGTGGGGAATCAAACCCGGTTCTCCAGATTAGAGTCTGCTGCTCTTAACCACTACACCACACTGACCAAATCAAGTGGCTAAACAGAGATTTGGAGGAAATTTTTTGCTAAATTGTTGGAGTGGTGCTTAGCACAAAAAGGGAGTTGGGGGACTCAGTCTGCATTGCAACTGTGGCCCTTCATAACTGCTGTAATAACATTTTTAAAAATGGATCTTGGGAGTTCTGAATGCCAGAGCTAGAACTAGAACATACATTCGACAAAGTCTATACACACTGTTGATTTAGTAAAAATAGGCCATCTGAGGGCAAAATTAAACCTAATGCTTAAGGTGAATATACATTCACTTTAACTTGAGCCTTGAACACTGACAGAACTGACTTCTGATGCTACGACTCCTCATCATCCAGGACAACAGAAGCCATTCTCCACAGATCTGAAGGAGCAAGAGGCAGCTCTCCCAATTCCGAGCCTGAGCATCTTCCAAGATGACACTTTTGTCACTGTCAGGTTAGCCTAGCACTTAGCAATGGTGGTGTTAATCTCACTCCAGAGGAGCCATGCATAGTCATGGGAACTGGGCATCTGAGCAGGGGTCATTCAGTCATTTTTGCTGTATCATATTTATGAGAATCATTCCTATGCAACATTTTGACCAACAGCCCCAAAGGAGCCAATGAACCAAAGGGCTGTTCAGTTGAAACGGCACTCTCACTTGGTTACTGGCATGAGAAGTGCTGCAGCAGAAAGGATAAAGAAAGTCTTTGCACATACAGAAACAGCTGTGTTTGGAGTGTGGCCATTATTTGTTATTTGCAGGCTTTGATAGGGTTGCCAAATAGAAAAATCTTACCGGCGGGGGAGCATCTTGTCGCTCCGGGAGCCAGCCGGGGATGTGCGCGCACGCGCGCTTCCGGAGCATCACTGGAAGTGATGTCACACGCTGGGCGGGGCCATGCCATTTGAGGGGAAAACAAAGAGTTTTCCCCTCAAATGGCGTGGCCCCGCCCCCAGCATGCGACATCACTTCCGGGTGACGCACACGCGGGGGTGGGGTTTCCCCCGGGGGTGGGGTTTCCCCCGGGAGCGGGAATCGGGGCTCGAAACCGGGGGGGGGGATTCCGCCCCCCGGGGGGATTTGGGAACCATAGGCTTTGAGCTGGTCCCAACATATTCAGAAACCCCCCAAAAAGTAATTCCGTATGCTTTGCTTCCCAAAATGCTCTTCGCTTAATTCCTTATCCTACAAGCCTCCTGTGAAACCAAGCTTGTACCAATAACAAGGATTGTTATTTTTGCATTGCACAGATACACCCAGGGGGCATTTCAAACACTATGCCTTTTTGGTATAGGAAGCTGTTCTCTGTAGGAAACAGCATGAACACTGCATGTGGGCATAATCGTGCTCTCTGTGCTGCCCTGCATCCATTCATGCTATACCCTTTGTTGGGTGCATATAGAACCGACAGTACATATCAAGTTGCCCGATACGAACTCAGGCGACTGGTCCATCTAGCCCAGTAGTTTCAATTCTGACTGACAGCAGCTCGGGAATTAATCTGGAACCTTCAGCATGCAAAATCTCGGCTCCCTTAATGCTAACTCAACAGGCCTTGCACACCAGTCCTTGCTCCCTGCCTCCAGCACTACTGAAGTATCTGCTGGTCTGTGTAGGAAACACATAGCATACCTGTGACAATGGTGATTATATACAAATGGGGATCCATGAACAACTGCTTTCCAGGACATGTGCATGCACTGATAATAGCACACATGCAATCATCATGGCTTTCCCTACACAGAAAAACTTTCCATGTTAGAATCATGTAAGCACTGAAGCCACCTGCTCAAAGACTGTGGACCTCTGTCACATATGTTTAGTTTGTACTGACGTTGGCAAGACTTGCACTGCCAGCCTTTATGAGGAAATGCAGCTGAAGTTATCAGGCCATGATCCTGGGAAGCATAAATCCTGTTTCATACGACACACAGCAAGATCTCCTTCTTCAGCACACAAGCACGCAGCATCATATCAGAAGGGAGGGAATCCAAAGTGGCTTCAAATGAGCTATGCTGACAAAATATATTAGGAGCCCACCTGCATTTGCACAGCCCTTTGCTAGTATATGGACTTTGGCAGAAGAGACACAGAAATGTCTTCAGTTGCTTAAAAGACTGACCAGGAGCCTGCCCCTTCTTCAGTTAAAACCCACAATCACTGTTCACACGTTATGCTTTTCCCTGTTTGAAATGTCAGTTTCAATCCTATCCAGTTGTGGGAAAAAGCATCCTGAAATGCAACTGAAGCCTGATCTTATTATGATGTAGGTTATTTAACTGACCATGTGGAACCCTCCCCGCTTTCTGTATTACTGGCTGACGCTCCTGTGACCCCTCCATTTCCTTCACCAGTCCCTCTCTCGGGGAAAGAGGACTTGCTTCGTCCATCTCCTTTGCTTTTCTCAGGTTTTACCAAGCAGCACCAAGAGGCCTGCCTGCCTACCCTTTTGGAGAAGAAAAGAACAATACATTGGAGAGATGACCAAGGCTTCTTCTAGCCTTCACAACAGTCAGGCCAAAGAAGGATGGGAAGGGCAGCAAGGGAATGGCCTGGTCCCAGAGAGCCATAGAGAAGGTGATCATGAAGGAACTGGACAAAGGAGTTGACCCAGTTCAAGGTGATCAAAGAGTTATTTGCATACAGGAAGGAGGAGTTAAAAAGGGAGCAGAGCTATTCCCAAACTTTGTGGCTAAAACAATGCCTGAGAACTAAAAGTGTGCTTTAGAGAGAACACATTTGACATAAAAGAAAGTTAGAGTCCAGGGGGTCACCTTTAAGACCAACAGAGTTTTATTCAAGGGATGAGCTTTCATGTGCACACACACTTCCTCAGAGACACTGAAATGGAAGTTAACATTTTGACAGAAAATGCACTGGATGGTGATCAATCTATGTGAAAACCTCACACAAGCACACTTAAAACTGTTTGTGTTTTTCAGAAACACACACATTCTAACAGGGGAATAGAGATGCTCAAATGTACTTTAAGTGATGTGCGTCTGATAGGTCCTATACATGAAACAATGCAAAACCAGATCTAGGGTGTTCACTGAGACTTATTCCCATAGATTCCAGACTTGAGTGGAACAGGATACCAAGGATTTAAAAGGAGACCAGACCTTGGGGGGGGGCATTGTTGAGGAGAGGGAGAAAAGTCCCCAAATTGGTGTTTTCAATATACAACAAGCAAAGCCAGGATTTTAAAAAATGGAATATTCTGGCAAACAACAGTACGTGACTAAGAGGTCAGAGTTAGAGAACTTCACGGACTAGTCGAGAGATTCACATGCCAGTACAAGCCCGATGGGCGTGATTCAGGAAACTGAGTCTGTTCTGAGTGTAACTTGAAACAAGAGCAAAGAATCACCAAGTTTCAGGCTAATGCTGTATGTAAATACTTGGCAGAGAGTATAAAAATCTAAACAATTTTGGTAGATTAGCCTTTTCATAACCTCAATTTAAGGCCCCCCCATCATAAATCATAGCTGCATTCTTAGCAAACTAGAAAATATGCTACAATTATTCCCTTTAATTATTACTCCGCACTTTTAGCCAGCTTTGCAGGAACCCATCCCTCCAGCACACACAGGTTGTGTTCATGTAGCTAATGGATTCATTTCCAGCACTCTGCTTAACCATTTCCATGCTCTGCTTTCAGTAACAAGGGTCTGTGACCCAGTTAACATAGGACTGCTTAATCTAGGTTCTTTCCTAATCTTAATAGAAAGCCAGAAGATTTCATGCAAATCAGTCTTTTGAAAATTAAAGCAAATGGAGGAAAACTCTCCTATTGGCACTGTAGGATTCAAAATAATGTTTGGATTTAGTTAAAACGAGGTTTACTGAAAAAACAGCTGGAACTCTATAAATATCATTTAGAAGCTTGAAATGTACTCAGTATACCTAGTGATCTAGGAAGGCTGGAAGTATGCAGCAAGGATGTAATAGAGCAAAAAAAAAAGTCACATTCAATATAAAGTACACACTTTTTCTGAAATCTGAGAACAAGTACACAATTCTTGTCTGTCATTTTCAGAGCCAAACTTGAAGCACTATGTCAGATATATGAAGGAAAGGATAACATCCCCGTAAAACAAGGGGGATGGGGGAAACCTAGCACACCGTGGTACAAATTTCGCAGATCAGCCCCATATACAACTTGCAAATTTACATTTTCACAACTCCAAAGACGGATCCTTCAACCATGGGATTCTCTGATATTCCTACTACCTTTGACTTCAACTGCCAGACTAGAGATGGAAAGTGACTTTCACTTAATATCTACCATCTCCTCCCTCTCTGTCATTTCTGGATCTGATTAAAGGTCATCCCTCTTTCCCCAGGTCATGTCACTGGCTCCCTACCTCTCCCCCCTGCTGTGACCTAGCTACAGTGATCCATGCAATGGTCACCTCCAGGTTGGACTACTGTAAATTGGTTTGTGCTAGACTTCCCTTGAGACTGATCTGGAAGCTTCAGCTGGTCCAGAACACAGTGGCGCGTGTTCTCACAGGGACACCATTGAGAGTGTACATACAACCAGTGCACTGGCTTCCAGTTGAATACCAGGTCTCGGTCAAGGTGTTGGTTTTAACCTTTAAAGCCCTTCGTGGCCTGAGACCAACATACTTCCAGGACTGTCTCTTCCAATACATCCCCCAAAGAGCATTACACTCTACAGATCAACATCTACTGGTGATTCCCACCCTGAAGGTAGGCTTAGCCTTGACCAGGGCCAGAGCCCTTTCAGCTCTGGCTCCGGCCTAGTGGAACAGTCGCCCAAGTGGCATCCAGGTCCTGTGGGACTTAATGCAGTTCCACAAGGCCTGCAAAACAGAGATGTTCTGCCAGGTGTTTGGTTGAGGCAGCGGGGAACCCAAACTGTATTGGCCTCCCCCTGCTCTGCTCTGCTTTATTCCATCTGCATTGTTTCCATCTGGCACTGATCTCGGCTGCCCACCCCCTCTCAGCTTTAGTTACATCTACCTGTGGACCTTGGAGTTTAGTCATGCCGGCCACATGACCACGGAAATGTCTTTGGACAGTGCTGGCTCTTTGGCTTTGAAACAGAGATGAGCACCGCAACCCTAGAGTCAGATTCGACTGGTTTTCGAGCAAGGGAACCTTTACCTTTACCTTACCTGTGCACACATCGGGAGTCTGGGAGTAGATGTATTATTGGTGCCACCAACAGTGGACTATTAGTGTAGTGTAAACTGAGACACTTAATTTTAAAATGGTTCGTTATGTTTTAATTGGTTGGTATTATGTTGGGTATACATTGTTGTAACTTGCCCTGAGCCTGCTTGCAGGGGAGGGAGGACCAGAAGCCAAATAAATATATAAATAAATATGAGCTCTTGCTGAAAGGCGAGGAGGCTTTTGTTGAAGACGCGACTTACTGAAATTACTGCTTCCCCAGCTTGCCTCTATGGAGGGAAGCTGTTTAACATTTGGCGTGTGGAGGGACAAACCTTAGACATGCCTGACCCTTGATCCTTGGCTTTCATTTGAGGGTACCACCCACGCTGGATAACAACTAGAACACTGATGTGTCTGCCTTGAGATGAAGTCACTCAAAGGAATGAAACCTGACCAGATCAAAATTGTCCTCCCTGACTCCTTTACGTATCAATGAGTGTATTCTCAGGTATCTGCTTTCTTGACTAATAGTGCAATCCCTAAGCAGTGTTACATCCTTGTAAGTCCACTGAAGTCAAGTAGCTTGGAAGAGGGTATCTTCCGATTAAGGTTGTACTGTAAACGTATTCCAACTTGTATGTTCCTCCTAATGGAAATGGAAGTCAACATCACATCCACTCCTTATGCATACACTCATCCACCAGTAGGAGCTAGTTCTCACTGCAGGCCCAGGTCATGCAACCTGGGTAGCTTATAGCAACCCAGTCTAACAACAGTTTAGCCATGCTTTTTCCTCAACAGTGTACTAGGGCACACTACCATGTCACAATCAATGCTCCCTCTAAACTGCGGAGACTTGTGAGCAAAGATTCTACTTTGTGAGCTACCGGCATTAAAGCTGTGAGTGAGCATTTGGCTACTGCATCAGTTAGTGTGCTCTGGAGCCATCCTTCCTGAGCGAAGACAAAAATGTGTGAGCTGGAGGCTAAAAAACTGTGAGCTAGCTCACACTGACTCAGCTTAGAGGGAACACTGGTCACAATCAGAGAAGCTGAAATCTATTTTGAAAAATTAACAGCACAATCCTAAAAAAATGCTTTCCTTGGAATATAGTTCCGTAGGATTCTGTGTAGACTTGCTTGGGACCGCACTGCAAGCCACCGTGTTGGAAGCATCGACTACACTACCCCATGCTACACTGATTCTCCCCTCTGAACGGACAGGCAATGACCACATCCCAGTGGGACAAAAAGTAACTGAGATTGCCTGGTGCAGTCAGCATGCCGAAGCACCACCTTTGCCCCAAAGGCCTATGACTTGGAAACGGGAGAGCAGAATGCCAAAGGGCAATCCCCACAGCTACAAGGCAGATACTTCCCCATTCTTTCAGAAACTGTTTGAGGAAAACATGTTATTTTCTACACGCAGAAATGAAATGCAGCTTCAACTTTAATCCCGGGGGGGGGGGGGGAACATCCTGTTCCCAATTTATCAAAAACCTGGGGATCAAATTTAATATATTTTTATACCAGCTGCCCTTGCAGCTTCTGGTTAGCCCATATCTTTAGGAATAACTAATTTATCCAAAATTAAAACAAGTTTTGATAGCTGCCAGTTGCTGTAATTCGTTGCACTAAAGTGGATCTAAAGTAAATGAGAAAAAACCAACAACAGTACAACAACCATGAGCCAGCAGGAGACAATGGGCCCGCAGTGATTTTGTTCCTGACTTATTTATTGAAATGCTATTTACAGATTAACTTTCTTTGCTTGGCATTTATTATAATTCCACCAGCCTTGAAAAGGGGAGCTGCGGGCACTTCGATTAATGAAATCAAAGTCTGCTTTGTTTGGAAACATTATTTTTGTACCAGTGCCTTGCAAATCACACCAACTATCTGTCAGCCTCCCACAGAGAGAGAGCACCAGGACACAGATACAGACAGATATGTGCTAAGTCTCTCCGATACACAGTCTCCACACATTATGACTCCTAAAAATCCCCAAGAGGTGCTTCCCCTGGGACTTTGTCATTTGCTCCCTTCTGTCTTCTTGGACCTTTATGTCAAACCTCATTGAAGGTAGTGGTTATACTTCAATGGTCTTCAGATATGTACAAGAGCAAGATGAAAAATAAACTCTCACCACCTATATTAGTTCTTACCCGTGTGCTTTCTGTATCTTGGGAGTCAAAAAGGACTCAAAAAGGAACCAGTAAACTAATTACAGCCACATCAACAAGATCTGTGGGATTCAGTGGGCCTCATGAAATAGCTGTTGCCAGCAATGGCACCTAAACCAGACACCTCTGCACAGCTGCCTTAAATTATATCAACTGCAGCAGGAATAAGAGTTTTCTGTTTTGGTTTGGAGATGATGTGATAAGGAAAGCCCTGCCTGATGAATTTCTGCATGTCACACTAGAACCCACTAGCAAAACAAAGATGACAAACTCTAATTCTGCCCTTAGTGCAGAAGCCACCACGAGGGAAGAACTGGGCGACTGGCAGTGAAATCCTGAGGATACATCCTCCAGGAGTAACAGAAGGTTCACTCTGGAGTAGACCTGCATAGGATTGCTCCTGAAGTTTCAGGGACCCTGGTCTCCTTGGGAGCTCAAGAAGCCAGTCAAGTTATGTGGCTTGTTTTTGTATGATATTAAGGAGCTGCAGTGGCTCAAGTGGTTAAGACGCTGAACTGCAGGCTGTGGAAGGTCGGTAGTTCAGCAGTTCGAGACCCAAGTTGCCGCATGACGGAGTGAGCTCCCGTCTCTAGTTCCAGCTCCTGCCAACCTAGCAGTTTGAAAGCAAGAAATTGAAAGTAGATAAATAGGTACCACTTCGGTGGGAAGGTGTTCCACGCACCTTGGTGTTTAGTCATGCCGGCCACATGACCACGGAAACGTCTTCGGACAGCGCTGGCTCTTCAGCTTTGAAACAGAGATGAGCACTGCAACCCTAGAGTCGGACTCGACTGGCTTTCGAGCAAGGGAACCTTTACCTTTTACTAAGGATCGGTTTGGGTGAAGGTGAGGGGGGCCCAGAGGGGACCATTACCAGGGGCCCTCTGGTGGTTCTTGGCAGCGCTGCTGTGATGTGTTTTTATGCATGGACTGATATCGCTGTTTCCAACTTTTTTTCTCATTTGAATATACAACCTATTTTAAAAATGCTGTGACATCGCAGAAGCAGTCTTATCAGACATATTCCAAACTGACCTTTCTGCATTTTAAATCTACTCCACAAATAGGGTGGCCAGGTCCTACCTGGCATCTGGCGGGGGGCATCTGGGAATACCATCGCTTTGACCATATAGACTCCTGTTGGCAGGATGATGTCTCTACTTTTTATTATGCTGTCTAGGTTTGCCATCGCTTTCCTCCCAAGGAGCAGGCGTCTTTTAATTTCATGGCTGTAGTCACTGTCTGCAGTGAGCTTGGATCCCAGGAATGTGAATTCTGTCACTGCTTCCATGACTTCCCCTCCTATTTGCCAAGGAGTGATGGGGTCGGATGCCATGATCTTAGTTTGATAGCTATTCAAATCTGTGGGTCTTGCCCGCATACAAAACTTTCTACCTACCCTAGGAACGTTTTCAATTAATTACAGCTGTTTGTAACTGGTCTGTATCTACCCCGACACTCTCAACAAAATCCATACTACAGATTACCATTAGAGGGAAAGTTTAAAGTTTTTATGTTCTTTGTTGTGTGTGTCATTTCAACGTTCTGAGAAGACATGGTCAACACAGCGCCATCATCCTCTCTTCTAATGCTTCTAAATTACATCTACTGACTTTGGGGTGTTTGGCAACCCCATTTCTGCTCAGAGGACATGCCTTGGAAGAGCAGTCGCTGTCCATTCATTTACTGCACTATCTTTCCATTAACAGTTCCAGACTGTAACACCCGTGTTGCTATAATCAAGCTGGGGAAAAGAGAGACCACTTTTCTCAGTAATTCCACAATAAGCATTAACTCCAACCCTTTCCTTCCCATTTCCTGAACTTAAGTAACAATTCAGTCTTGTCATTACATCTCCATTTACCGCAACCAGCAAGCCCCCTGGACTCAGTGGTCCTCCTGACCACTGCCCCTTCCCCTCTTGCAATTTCAGCTCCAACACAGGCTCATTGTTCCGGAAAACAAAGTAAAACCCAGAAAAGTTTGTTTGTGCTTTTCTTGTTCTGCTTCGTTTCGACAGTCCTGTCTAGTCTAAACAAATGGAATTCGACTCTAATCTGATGCTGAAAGAATAACAGTGGTAGGGCTTTCTCTGTGCTGATCTGCTCAGTAAAGCAAAGGAAAGAAAGGAAAGTGCAAAGCTGGACAAATCCGCCCTTTTTCTTTAGGATCCTCTCAAGTGTCGGTAACCCACAGGAAGCTGATTAGAAAAACACTAGTCTGAGGAGCTCTTGCAAAAATTCTGAAATCCAGGAGCAGGCTTCCAATATACGTCCATTAGGGTTTCCAGCTCCAGGTTGGGAAATTCCTGGAGATTTGAGATGGAGACAGTGCAGGGTTGGGTTTGGGGAGGGGAGGGGAAGGACCTCAGCAGGGTATAATGTCATAGCTTCCACACACCAAAGCAGCCCTTTTCTCCAGGGGACTTCTCTGTTGTCTGGAGTTCAGTTATAATTTCAGGAGATATCCAGGCCCCATCTGAAGGCTGGCAAACTTAATGCCCACACAAGTTGTTTTTGTGTACTAGCCTTTACCAGCTCAAAAAGGTAAAGGTAAAGGGTCCCTTGCTCGAAAGCCAGTCGAATCCAACTCTAGGGTTGCGGTGCTCATCTCCATTTCAAAGCCAAAGAGCCAGCGCTGTCCGAAGACGTTTCCGTGGTCATGTGGCCAGCATGACTAAACACCAAGGTGCACGGAACGCTGTTACCTTCCCACTGAAGTGGTACCCATTTATCTACTTGTAATTTCTTGCTTTCAAACTGCTAGGTTGGCAGGAGCTGGAACTAGAGACGGGAGCTCACTCGGCACACTCGCATCTCGAACTGCTGAACTACCAACCTTCCACAGGCTGCAGTTCAGCGTCTTAACCACTTGAGCCACCGCAGCTCCTACTGACCCCCAAATAGCTGTGTTGCTCATATGTGGTTCCAAAGAGGAAAGCAACTATGGTTGCCAGCTCCAGGTTGAGAAATACCTGGAGAAGTTGGGGGTGGAGCCTGAGGAGGGCAGTGTTTGGGGAGGGGGGGGGGCCTCAGTAGGACATAATGCCACGGAGTCCACCTCCCAAGTGGCCATTTTCTCCATGGGAACTAATCTCTCTCTCTCTTTTTAAAATTATTTTATTTTATTTTTTCAAAACAAGTAGTAACAATCTATTGCCAATAACAAAAATACATCAACATAAAAGTGTGTCTCATTAAAACTTGAAAACTAAGTCAAAATTATTGTGAAACTTAACATTTCAACAGAAAGATCTTCTATTATACATATGGTTATTGTTCTGCAGATTTAGAGAAGTAAGAATTACGTATACTGTCTTTTCCCAATAGAGATTTTCATAGTAATGTTTCACAACGTTAACCATTTATGATATTGTGAATTTGCAGGTAGTATACCATGTGTCTCCTGCCAACCTAGCAGTTCGAAAGCAAGAAATTGCAAGTAGATAAATAGGTACCACTTCGGTGGGAAGGTAACAGCGTTCCGTGCGCCTTGGTGTTTACTCATGCCGGCCACATGACCACGGAAACATCTTCGGACAGCGCTGGCTCTTCGGCTTTGAAACGGAGATGAGCACCGCAACCCTAGAGTTGGATTCGGCTGGCTTTCGAGCAAGGGAACCTTTACCTTTATACCATTGTGTTGTGAGATATGAAAATATTGGAAACCAGATTGATTCGAACTAATCTCTATCCCCTTGAGATCAGTAGCAATCCCAGGAGATCTCCAGCTACCACCTGGAGGCTGGAAACCCTAAAAATAACCAACTGGACTTCCCTGCTCAGAAGACAATCTTACTCACCACAGGTGATCAAGTGAACACCCATCTGAACTACTACGCAGAGATATAAACCTCAGGTAAGACTGGCAACCCTAGCCCCAAGAACACAGCACCTCTTGCCTCGGGGTACAAATGGCCATAGTGCAAGGCAGTGTGCAATGTACCACCTGCCATTTTGCAGGGTGTGTGCAGCTGGCAAGTGGCCATTTTGAACTGCTGGTGATGTATTGTACGATAATCATGTTTTGCAAAAACACACACCTCCTTGCTTCTAAATTAGTGCAGAGGCAGCTATTACAAAGAAACTGGAGGTAATATCCACTGTGCTGAAAGATCTGTATTACTACAGGCTGGCTGCTTGTTTCCAGGGACTTTCTGGCTATGCAGAAAAAAATATTATTTTGAAGTTCAAAGAAACAGAAGGGAGCCACCTCCAACCACCATGCTCTTTGCTCTTGAGAAGGCACAGAATGTTGAAAGCCACTGACCATTAGTTAAAGTAAAAGGTATCCTGGAGGTTATGAGACACACATCTCCTACACACTCATACAGCGGGGGGGGGGGGATAAAAACCCTTCATTATGCCACCGAGGCACATTTAGTCCCAACTTTCAGCAGTCAACGCAACAGGCCAATTGCATTATGGAGCTCAACTGCTGAGGTTAAGGACTATGGGGGCAGGAAGTTATCGGCCTGACCCTGGGGCTCAGCAGTCCCACACCACTGGAAGGGATTCCCACCTGTTTATTCTGCAGCCCCCACCCACAAGTCCTTATGACACTTTAACTGCAAATGATTAACTGAAGCACAATTTCTAAATAACCATTGTTTACCTCATTGCAGCAATAGGAAGATCCTCGAGAGGAAAGTACACAATGAGATTCCGCTTCTCACTGGGTTTCTGTTTTCAGCAGTTATCACTCACGCAAGATACCCTAAAGTTCTGATTTACAGTATGTCCCATCCTGAAGTCTCGGGGCAGCTAACAAGTAATTTATTTATTTTAAAGTGAATTGGTAGTATGATGAAAATGCAAAGAAAACCCACCTCTTAAAAGAAATGAAGCATATATGGAATGTGGTGTCTTGAGTTTATGACTGGATATTGCACTACTGTGGGTGATATAGCTATCATTCACAACTGGATTTTCCTGGTGCAGACAGGGCAATCGATTTACGAATGACCGATACAGCACAATATCCCATGCTGTAGGTGTCCATGAAATGTAACTTTCCATTCCTCAACAAATTATATCAAAAGGCTTTTGTAATGCAAGCATGACTATCTCCAATGTTACCTCATATGATTCAGATTATGAGTTGTTCATGCCAGCTTTCGGGGGGGGGTTACAGGATGACCTTGTATAGGAATATTGCTTCTATATTCACATGCCTTCTCCTGGGATGTCTTTTGATAACATGCTGTGTCTTGTTTCCTGTTGCAAACCAAATGGCATAAACCCACATTCTTTCACACTTTCATGCCAAACGCCAGACCTCATGGCTACACTTTCTGGCCCACTTGCGACCAGTCATGTACACAATGAAGTAGCTGGAGTTTGGGTCAGATGACTGCAGGCAGGGTCCCAAACTTATAGCGTATCCCCACACACAGCTATGACAACCAACAATTGGGCATACCCATGCCCACTCGCAATTGGCTGATGGTCACATCTAATTTGTGACTGGAATTGGGGTATAATTGTTTGATCCCTATGGGAGTGAGCTCTTCTTCCTGTTCTCGAGTCTCTCGCTCTTGCTCTCTCCCCTGTCATTGTCTGCAAAAATGGGATTTCCATTCAAAATCCCTTGGACTATTCTGGACTGTGGATGTTCCTGATGTGGTAACTATGTCTCTTCAATGTGTAGTTAAGGCAAATTGCCCTAGCCTTTGTTATTTTTGTAATCTCTGGTAGTCTATGCTAAGCTGAATAAAGATCCTTCTTATTGCTAATTTGTCTCTGGTGTTGTAACTGAATTCCAAGTCTAAGTCTTGTGCCTAACCCTGACCACATATGCTACCTTGGTAAGAGTGTGCATCTCTGGATAGAGTTGCTACTGTGTTAAATCCCAGATGCTAACTAAGGGTTGGAATCTCTCCCTTAGGAAAGGCAGGGACTAGTGAAAAGAGGTTCTGGTGGCAAATTGTTGTGAAGACCAGAGATGGTACAGACTGTCTCGTGGCTTGTTTAATGTACTGAAAAATACAGGATTCTCTCCGATCCCTGGACTGGCCTGGGTGGGCTAATCCTGTACAGACCTACAATTCCTGCCTGATAAATATTTAAAAGCTTCTCCATAAAAGAAAATAAATCTTTCCTTTAAAAGCTTTAATTTCCCCTTGGACACACATTTGTTTTAGTTTTCCCACTGAATAAGGTCTTGTTAATGTCCTCCTGCTTGCAAAAAAAAAAAAAGTCACAATAATAAGCCCTTTACAAAAATTTTAACAAAGCTCAAAATCTTAGCTTTAAAATTCCCTGAGGAGCTGATGCTCTCTGCAGATTTACTGGCTCCCCCCCCATCCCTTGCCATGGCTGTATGCCAGGCAATAAATAAATAGCATTTTAGTATCCTCTTCCTTTAGCCCTCATATCTTGGCAAACCATTCCCCCCCCCCCCCCGAAATTCTTCAAAGTTTTTCAAGAGTTGCAGCATACAGCTATTAACATGTCATCTGAACCATACGATAAGGTTAAAATTTAAAAGACTCCGATATACTGATAATCTGATATTCTGTGGCAAGGACATTAAGTACACCACACGGGCAATATTGCTATCTCAGCATACAAACAATGAACCTTAAGAAGTTCTCTTTATTTTTTTGCTTTAACCAGGATTTTGGAAGTTCATTTGTGTCTCAGAGGGATTAACAGTGCAATCCTAAACACAGATATTCCCTTCTAAACCCACTGACCTCAAGGGACTTATAAGGGTATAGCTCTGTTTAGGATTGTGCTGTCCGTTAAGCAGGAATCTTGCAGCAGCTTAATGATTACCTGTATTTTATTTCATCATAAGCTTTTTGTCAGTGAGACCCCACATCATCAAATGCATGGATCTCCCATGAGGTTCTACTCACTAAAACGTATGCGGGGGGGGGGTAGGCAGCCTTCAAGGTGCCACCAGATATCTGTTTATTTTGATTAAAACAGCTGTCCCTTTGGAATGATACCACGAGAAAGGTTAGTTTTGTGATCTCCATCAGCATCGGGGCAACTGGTGCCCCATTCCAAAATCCCCCCAAAGCAGAACAAAACAATGGTGTTCAAAGCACCCAGCAAATCCCAACTCAGCTTTGCTCACTCAAGCTCCATACCTGGCTTCGCCTATTTAGTTCTTCCTCTGTTCCAGCACAGCAGAAGTAAAACATTTCTTTCTGTATATGGGAGAAGGATTCCATCTCATTTTCCAGATAAAATGGGGGACAATCATTTGTGAGATCCAACAAAGATAAGAAGGAGGGATGAAAAGATAAAGGTGCCTTATGCAGAACTCATCCATGATCACAGTATCTCTCCAAGATCTCAGGTTTTCCCCCATCCCGCTATCTGAGGTATTTTACTAGGTTGTAGAAAAGACTGGACCTGATTTGTTCTGTATAAACAAGCACTCTACCACTGAGCTATTGCTCTTCCACCCCCTTTCACTAATATCTTTAGTGACATTAAAGAAAACATTGCATCTGAAGCTAAAAACTGAGGCCAACAAACTGTCAAAAATTTGAAATGGCAAGTGGAAGACAATGTTATAGTAGTAGGAGTCCTGAACTGAGATTCAGATCCAGCAGTGGACTGGATGGAGATAAACCAACTGAAATTTTGTCCAGATAAGATGGAAGGACCTCAGATCAGAAACATTTTGTAGTTTTTGCTGGATGGGTTGGCAATGCTCTCGAAATTCCAAGCTCATAATTTGAAGATGTTCCTGAATTTGTATCTGATCCTGGTTGGCTGGTTCTCCTCAGTTTTTGCAAGTAGTTTAGAATGTTTTGTTATTTTTAATTTGTTGAGATCCTCTCTGAGAGTCTTTTTTTTAGGATGGAGAACTATATTAATATATTGATAAACAAAACCAGTTCTTTTCTACACACATATGGGCAGCCCTCTAAAAATATATATAGAAAGAACTTGTGAACAGACAAAATGAATAGGATAGAGAAATCAGGACAGAGGACCATGTTGGTAATAAATTGTTGGGAATTAAGACATAGACATCTAGAAAAGTGTTTCAGTTTTGTGAGGAATACATGAGGGAACTGAGGGGAACTTGCTGAAGTCTTTTATTAAAGCGTGAATTGTATGCTTGTTGAAATTGCCTGAAAAACAGATTACAACCAAGGCACCTTTTCAATACAAACCTTGTGATTTTGGATCAGATAAATGGCCCTGAGCCATTTTGTATATATTGTACAATACCAGTCTCATGTTTATCCAGCAGACTTTCTAGCACAAGACACATCTGATGATCAATCACCCACTCACATGTACATAGCATTTCCCCAGAGGAACTTAATAAAAGGAGATCATTTAAATTTGCTGCTTCTCTCCCTCAGCAAGAGTCCATTAGATATTATTTGGGGGATCCATGTTAATTTCTTTCTTTCTTTTTTTAAAAAAGGTCAATGTGTATATTCAAATCCAGGAGGAGGGGTGATTATCTGAAGAATAGCCTGAGGAAAAAGGAGATAAAGATCAGACCTCTAAGATGTTCTCTGAAGCTTGAGGGCTTGTTAGATATACATAGATATATAGTGACTGGTTGATAAAAAAGAAAAAAAAAGAATTATTTTGAAAAATATAGCTATGGTTCTATTATGGCTCATTTTGTAATACTATTTTCCTCCCCTTGGGGTTGTTCAATGGCTTTGAATGATGTTCTCTAGCTTATAGATTAAGTTCTTCTTTTATATTCAAAATACTAACTTGATATGTGCCAAAATGCTTCTGACCATTCTCCTCTCTACAACTGTTCAGTAAGAAAGCATAAATTGAGTAAATGCATAGAGTGGAGCTATCATTTCAATCCCCAGAGCACTGTGCCATTACTAGAGTGATCATCACAAGACCTGATGAACAGGTATCTGTCCTTAGAGATTAGGAAACAAGAGATGGGAGACACCAATACCGTCCTGGGGTGTTTTTTTTTTTTAATAGCTGCATGATGTTATATAGAAAAATTGCTTTCTGCTTTCTATATCCACATGCCTTCTCCTGTGATTACATTATGATAACATGCTGTGTCTTGTTTCCTGTTGCAAGCCAAATGGCCATGCCATAAACCCACATTCTTTCACACCTTCATGCCAAAAGCCAGACCTCATGGCTCCACACTGGCCCACTTGCGACCAGTCACGTACACAATGAAGTAGCTGGAGTTTGGGTCAGATGACTGCAGGCGGGGTCCCAAACTTATAGCCTATCCCCACACACAGCTATGACAACCAACAATTGGGCACACCCCCTGTCCACTCATGATTGGCTGAATGGCCACGGCTAATCATGATTAGATTGGGGTATAATTGTTTGATCCCTATGGGAGTGAGTCTTCTTGTTCTCGAGTCTCTTGTTCTCTTAGCTCTCCCTTCCTCCTCTTGTCATTGTCTGTTTTATGACACCTGAAATGCTGTCTCTTGGAAAACAAAGACCTGCTTTGTGACTTGGATCACATGCTTGTGCAAAGATGGGATTTCCCTTCAAAATCCCTTGAACTATTGTGGACTGTTGGATGTTCCTGAATTGGTAACTATGTATCTTTAATGTGTAGTTAAGGCAAATTGCCCTAGCCTTTGTTATTTTGTAATCTCCTAGTCTGTTTGCTGTGGTCTGTACTGAATAAAGATCCTTCTTATTTCTAATTGTCTCTGATGCTGTAACTTGGATTCCAAGTCTAAAATCTTGTGGCTAACCCTGACCACATAAGCTACCTTGGTAAGAGTAAAAGTAAGAGTAAAAGTGTGCATCTCTTGATTGAGTTGCTAATGTGTTCTGTCCCAGATGCCAACTAAGGGTTTGGAATCTCTTCCCTTAGGAAAAGCAGGGACTAGTAAAAAGAGGTTCTGGTGACAAATTGTCTGGAAACCAGAGAGGGTATAGACCATCTCGTGGTTTGTTGTTTAATGTACTGAAAAGTACAAGATTCCCTCTCATCCCTTGACTGGTCTGAGTGGGCTAATCCTGTACAGATGTTGATATTCTCAAGAATGTCTGGGTCAAAAATTGGGAGCTTCCTAACAATGGGATAACATTTATAAGACAAGGTGGGGGCAGTTATTGAGGCATTTGCTGTCCACATCTGTTGAACTAGGTTGATTAGAGTAAGCAGTTAGGTAGTGTTTAATATTGCCACTCTGCAGTGACTCCTCCCCACCACTGGGGGTGCTGTGGGTCCAGCCCTGGCAGCCTCAAAGAGCAGAAATGAGACTCAGCAGATAGGCATCGTGGACTGGCCAGTCTTGCAAATATCAGTCCATCCAGGACCCCAGTTGCAGGTCAGGCTAGCCCAAGAGCTAGTTGCTTGAGGGACACAGCTGCTGACCAAACAGGCAAGGTGTGTTGATATATTTATGGATTGCACTAACCATGCTATGGGGGGAAAGGAGGAGGAAGAAAGTGGATTTATACTCTACCCTTCACCACCCAAAGGAGTCTCAGAGTGGCTTACAATCTCCTTTCCCTTTCCTTCCCCACAACAGACACCCTGAGAGAGCTCTTCCAAGAACTGCTTGTGAAAGAACAGCTCTGAAAGAATGTGTAACTGACCCAAGGTCACACCAGCAGCTGAATGTGGAGGAGTGGCAATCAAACCTGGTTCTCCCAGATTAGAGTCTGGTTTGGTGTAGTGGTTAAGTGTGCGGACTCTAATCTGGGAGAGCCAGTTTGGTGTAGTGGTTAATTGCGCGGACTCTCATCTGGGAGAACCGGGTTTGATTCCCCATTCCTCCACTTGCACCTGGCTGGATGACCTTGGGCAAGCCGTAGTTCTGATAAGAGCTGTTCTTGAAAAAGAGCAGTTTCTGTCAGAGCTCTCTCAGCCCCACCTACCTCACAGGGTGTCTGTTGAGGGGAGGGGAAGGGAAAGGAGTTTGTAAGCCGCTCTGAGACACCTTTGGGTAGTGAAGGGCGGGGTATAAATCCAATCTCCTCTTCTTCTTCTTCCTAACCACTACACCAAACTGGCTCCTAACCACTCCACCAAACTTAGTACATTAACATCATTAGAATTTTTACTGAAACCTTCTAGGAGCAGAAGATGGAGTGAAGGACAAATTGGACATGCAGTTAAACATGAACACCACTTTGAAATAGCATTATTTGCTTTGCATACACACAACAGGTGGGTTGGTGAGGAACTTCAAAGGAGCGCACAAAAATCCTCATTATGCCACTTTCTGATTTGCATTCCAATACCCCCTTGCATTGAGAACCCTGGAATAACTGATCCTGGCCATCCAGACAGGCCACTGGTTCCACTTGGCAATAAATGCCTTTGGGTCAGGAGTGGATCCATTCCTGGGAAACAACTAGATTGCAGCCCTGTCTGTATATTTCCTTGGAGGCTTTCTAAGCGCCTACACTTCCTGGCTTGCCTGCTCACTCCCCAGTCTCTGTTTTCTGGCTTTCCCAGTCCTAGCTATGTCAAAACATTTCTCTCTTCCCTCTGGTCCAGCAAGGGATAAGGTGCTGGATTCCAAACCTCATGAGGATTCCCTGTGCAGACTGCAATCCTGGCTTCAGTGCATTCGTGAATGCCTGCTCAAACAGGATTTTTAGATACAGTTTGCAGAGAGCTACAGAAGCAGCAATAGTTACTCAGTATTAAAAATTAACCTTCTAACCTCTCTCAGCATTATTCTCCCAGTCTCCTTTCACTTAATATTGACAGCATTTGATATGTCGTATTGGCAAGGATTTGACTGCATCTCTTTTCAGAAATGACAGGGACAGCAGCACATCCATCGATATTTATGTTCACTTTTACAATCATGCTACATAAAGCAATAGCGACTCATTGACTGTGTACTTCTAAGTGGGCCAAAGAAGGGTTTGGTTCCAGTGTTTCCAAGTATGGATTATCCCCCCTCACCCTCACACACACCACCACGCATTTTGTGTAAGACACTTTTTAAAAAAAACATGCCCACATTAGCTGAATCCTTCCTTCTGCACCAGTTTCACTGCCCCCAGACCAAAGTCATCACTGCAACCTGATGCCTGTCTGGAGTCTGAGCTTTAAGCAGGCATGATGGAACACTACCGACCCCATTCACATATAAAAGCAGGGATGAGTATTTTAACATGAAAAAGGAGGCCTGTGCAGGTGACCTGCTCCTCTGCCTCACCTTCAGGCGTTTGAAGTGGCTTTCTCCTCAACCTGGCTCATTCCCTTCCAGGTTGAGTAGAAAAATACTTCAGATGACACAGTGCAGCAAGCCAAAATGGCAGTGGGAAAGGCTAATTGCAAGTTCCATTTCACATAAACATTCTTGATTTATTTTGGCACTCGTACCCCCTTTTTTCCTCCCCATTCAGGACCCAAAGCACTTCCCTTTTATCCTCCCAACCACTACCTTGTAAGGTAGGTAGGCTGAGAGGAAGTGACTGGCAGAAATCACCCATGGCAGTGTGTTTGGGTATTCAAACCTGGGTCTCTCAGATCCTAATCCAGCCTGCTAAACATTACACCCAGCCCTT
Source organism: Gekko japonicus (assembly GCF_001447785.1). NCBI lineage: Eukaryota > Metazoa > Chordata > Lepidosauria > Squamata > Gekkonidae > Gekko > Gekko japonicus. The sequence continues at coordinate 1,635,186 of NW_015173674.1, forward strand.
GATACCTGTGGAGGGGAAGTAGCTGTTCCAATCACATCTGCTTTGTCCCTGAAAGGTACCTTACAGGCACACGTACCCCTGGACTACTTTGCCCATTACAAGTTAAAATGTCTGGTTTTATTTTGGAGCAACAGGATGGCTGACTACCTCACTTCTATCATTGTGTGTAGTGCTAGTTATGTAGCTTTGAAGACATGTGATAGTCACTATGCAATTAAAAAATGGATTGAAATTCTTATTTATTTCATGTATGCCCGGCCTTTCGCTTTTCCTTTGTTGCTAGCCTTTTACCCCAGCTTTCCTCCACGGAGCTCAGGGCAGCCCGTGTCCACGTCTCATCCCTCCTCCATTTTATCCTCACAACAACTCTGTGACGTAGGCCTGGCTGACAGTGTGTAACTGGCCCAGTGTCCCCCAGCAAGCTTTCCTGTTTATATTTGTGAGGGTTCACACCCCAGGAGAAAAACAAGCAGAGCCTTCTATGCAGGAACGTGAGCTTGCACATTAAACAGATGCAGAGCAAAAAACACTGCTGGTGCAACAGAACGGGAGCCCACGCAGCACAATGTCAATTTTTCTGTCTTCCAGACAAACTTGCCCATTGTCTTAGAAGAAAGCCTGGCACAATCATGGCAAAAGCCAAAAGCACAAGCAAAGTTTCCCATTACTTTTGTGGCAGTAATTAACAGGGAGATCTACAAAGCAACTGGTGGATAACACAACAATTTATATGCTTGATCTGCACAAAGTTAGGTGACCTGGATTTGGGGAAGCCTGAATATGGTCACCCTGTGGAGTTGGGGCCCAGTGCTCATCCCCCAAGGTTCCTGCAAAGACTCCACAGTGCCTGCCCAAATGGCCCCTCTGGCTGAAAGGAGGCAAGTTGCTCCAAAGAATATTAGTACTTATGGAAAGGGTGTTGATTCAGACCTGCACCTGACTGGAGTTTATAAGATGCTGAACATTTAAGATGCTGAACTTATCCCGCCACAGGGTGAACATGGCAGGCAAGTTTAGCTAAGCTACCAAAAAAGTGTCTCTCATTTCCTGGCTTTTTGTTTTTAACTGTGTGGATGGAGGCTTGCGGGAACCTGTTCCACATCGTATCTCTATGTACAAACCAGTATATTTCTTCATGGAGAAAATCATCTACTTATCTCTTTATATCACTCTCTAAAGGCACAAGACAGACTGAGGCAGAAGTAGATGGAGAGGCTGGCAGTAAAACTCCTCAGCTGAGACTCCTAAGTGGTCTCAGCTATTGCGTGGGAGGGGTCATTAACAGGCAGGCTGGAAGAGCTGCAGTCCCTTACAGGCAGTGCACAAATACTCACGGAAACAGGTCCAATAGGGTCATTTGTGTGGAGACAGAGAGACACAAAGACTAAGTGGATACTAGAGAAAATACCTGCTAGAGAAGAAATGTGCCTAGTACTCTGGCCTCCAGGCCTTTATGTTCAGGGTTCACTGAAAGATTTCTTTAAGTGTATGCAGTTGTAGCAGCTTGCATCCTATTGCTGCGCTCAGCCAAGTCTGAAGCCTTCCTGTGGTCCAAAGAGAATTCATGGGAGAACTGCTTCTGTTGGTAGAAGGATGCTCGAGAGGAAAAGTCAAGGCCCTGGAAAAGTCAAGGCCCTGACTGCTACTGTCCTAGCAACTTCTAAGAAATGGGATCCTGAAAATGTATGTGGCAATATAGCAAGCTCAAGAACATTACCTGCCAGTACTTCAAGAGACCCAGATCACATCTACATCCACACCTTGGCAGATATTGCATTACGTAGGGCTGCCAAGTTCCCCACTCCAGCAGGAGACTTCCAGTCCAGCAGGCCCTGCCGCCTCTCAGTAGGGCAGCAGGGGGGAAATGGGGGGGGGGGATTGCTATCACTCTGACAGTGCAATGTCCCTTCCAGCGTGAACCCAGAGGTGATGGAATCATGTCAGGGTGACACTCTAAAACTCTTAACCAGGGAGTTTCAATGGGCACCAAGAGAATCACCCCAATGTGATGGCATCACTTCCGGATTCATGCTGCAAGTGATACTGCACCATCGGTGTGATGGCAATCTACCCGGCCCTGGCCCTGTCAACCCTAGCACTACCGAAATCCCTCTGCAGCTGGATTATCCTGCACAGACAAAACAGTCCAGTTGCAAATGATGGCTTCAGCACCACAACAGTGCAATATGCAATGACGTGTGAATGCAGCCATAGCGAAGGTGCAGTTCGTCATTTACTTGCTAACAAATTCAATTGCCCCACATAAGAAGACGAGATGGAGTGTCCCCCTCCCCCATCCCCAGTCACTGCTATCCAGATCTCTGTTCTGCGAGTAACACTAGAAGACATCACTGGCCTGTGCTGCTTTTTCTCAGACTGGGCTGGACTTGTGCTAGATCACGAGCTTGAAAACTGCAGCGTGGATAGCAGGCACGTTCTTACCAGCGCAGCCACACTGTTGCACACTGAGAGGAAAGAGCACACAGAGAAACAGCCCCCACATGACCTCATGCTTATCCTCACTAAGGTGGTGAGGTCCAGCGCCGGCCATCAAAATCATCCCGGCACCTGCTGTGGAGTTGCTTCCTTGTTATCTAGCATAATGACTTCCAGGAATGCTGGCGGGGAAACTCTTCACAGCAGGCGCCCACACCCTGAGTGCGGAGGATATTTCGAACTGTCTTTGTGAGGTTCATGATGTGTTCCATTACTGATGCTGTTTCTGTCATGGCTAAAGACAGCTGGGGTGGGTAGGTGGCAAGCTATGAGAGTTTGGTTTGTTTTTGTTGGATACACGTACAAATGTGAAACATGAAAAGAAGTCTTGCAGCGCTTTAAAGATGAACAGATTTATTGTAGCATAAGCTTCACTGAGGCCACTGAAAAACTCCGTTCTATCTAGGGTTAGCAGCCAGTGTCTGGCAACCAGTGGGAGGCTGGGGACGGGTGGGTGGGGGGAGACATCAGTGCAATGAAGTTACATCACATCCAGGGGAACCCAAAAGTGACATCATACCGCCAAAATCTCTATGGTTCCCATAATCAAGGTCGGGGAAAGGCTAGACTCCTTTTGAGTCTTGCCAGAACAGACTAATATGGCGAGGCCCCACTGGAGTCTGAAGACACAGGGATGCAAAATAAGATACTTATCGCTGATTTAATTAAGATCTGTGCAGTTTAAGGGGGTGAAGTTGGAGGGAGTACTGCTGTCATATCCCTTTCTCCTTCCCTCTTTGCAACCTTTTGTTCATCTCCAGAATGGGCGACACAATCCTCCAGATACACAGATCCTGTCTCTGCCCTCCTCCTCCCAACGGCCGGGAGTTACAAAGCTCAGGATGGGGGGGCTGGTTCTCCTCCTGCAGCTCCCACAGCTCTCCTGGCTACAGAGGTCAGTCCCGGGGGGGGGGGAGAGAAGGGCAGGTGGCATCCATGGCATCACACCCCCAATGAGCTTCCTCCCCTCCTCGGACTCTGTCCTCCCTAGGCCTCACCCCCCCCAAATCTCTAGGAATTTCCCAAGCTACAGTTGGGAGCTCTGCCTTAACCTGACTAAAAGGGGGGGGGGAGGTAGGGACAGAAAAAGAACGAGGCAAGAAGATGAGGGAAGGGTGGCTCAGACAGCCTCAAGGTTGCATTATTGCTTCTTTGTGTTCTTATTCAGATCACTAAACATCTTTTCTAGATGTCATCACAGTTATTGAGAGTGCCGGGTCTATGATAGGCTTTGCCCTCTTAGTCCCTGATCCTATATGCCTTTTGTCCAACATCTTATTGCCTAAAATTTAGCCACCAAAGTAGCGGCACAGAATCATTCTTCAACATATTTTGGGAGGCTGTAAACTCCAGGAATGTAGCCCAAAATGAGAAAGTTGGAAGAGAAACATATCAAGGTTGACAGAACCAGGTCAATCTGCCTTTCTGTTCCATGCCAGGATGTTGTAATTTGAGGGCAAAGCTAAAACAGATATACTAACTAGGTTGCTTTGCGATGCATTACCGTCCCCTGCACCAATTGTTGTCTGAGATTCTACCTCTAAAGGATTTGACTGGATGCCAGTGCATTACACATATTATTTCTTGATGAATTAATCTTAGTCCAAAATCTATTGTGGTGCTGATAGATAGATAGATAGATAGATAGATAGATAGACAGACAGACAGACAGACAGACAGACAGACAGACAGACAGACAGACAGATATAGATTTTGGTGCAGATTACCAATTTTTTATAAATCATTTCTCAACTTTAAGTGTATTGGCCTGTTGATTAATGGTTTTAAGAGACTGAGTGGCTAAAGAGCATGCTCGATTCCTTTTACTACCTCATGCCACTGATTTAAGTTATGGCTGCAGCTCTGATGATCAAGAAGAGGAAATGCTTTTCTTGCTTTTTTGGCACAGCAGTCCTTCTTTTGCTATCCTCTGCCATCTCTCAAAAGGAGAATCTGCAGAGAGAGTTGTGCACATCTTAGCTGCGCCTTAAGATTTGTCTCTCCGGACTTCAGCAAAACCGCAACATATACCTAAGCCAATGTCTCATTCTTGTTCTTGCAGATAAGCAACTTTAAAATTCTACACATACATTCGGATACAGAGAGAGAGAGAGAGAGAGAGAGAGAGAGAGAGAGAGAGAGAGAGAGAGAGAGATGCAGAACGCTGAAGAGATGACTAAGCAGCACTCTGAAAGGCTCAAAGGTAATGCTCATGAGCAGGACACAATGTTTACTTTGCTGCATCAAAGAGAAGTTAAAAACACATAATTTGATGAGACACTGCAGTGGTTACAGAACACATCACAACCAATTTCAGTGATTCTTCATCACTCAGAGATTGTGAGGACCATCCTTGATTTCTGTTTTTGAATATGAAAAGGAGTGGAAGCCCATGTAAAGTCTAAGGAAGATCTGGACTCTAAAGAAGTCTGGGTGAAGCACGCCAGGTCAGATAAGTTATCTTGTCGGTCTTTAAGGTGCTCCTGGATTCAGATGTTGCTCTTCTACTGTAAACCAACATTTCTACCCCCCCAAAAAAATAGAACATGCTAAAAGCACTGGGGAATTGAAACTGATCACCTGGAGTCTCCTTTTAAAGAACCTCTAGGCTAAACTATATTGTTTATCTTTTGATTATGCTCGCATGGCAGTCATGGGTACAACACTGGAGCTGGGCCAGGGAGAAGAGAATTCAAACGCCTGCAGCCACGATGCAGCTGTGGACAGCCTTGTAGACAGGATAACATAAGATTAAACCCAGGCTGGGCCCCTGAGAGGCTCTTTCCATTCCAAAGATTTCCTCTCCTCCCCGGCACCACACAAAGGCAACCCAAAATATCATATGAAACAACTCACAGTTTCCCCAGCTACATTAACAAATACATTTGAAGAAGAAGAAGAAATTGGATTTATACCCCGCCCTTCACAACCCAAAGGTGTCTCAGAGTGGCTTACAAACTCCTTTCCCTTCCCCTCCTCACAACAGACACCCTGTGAGGTAGGTGGGACTGAGAGAGCTCTTGACAGAAACGGCTCTTTTTCAAGAACAGCTCTTGTCAGAACTACAGCTTCCCCGAGGTCATCCAGCCAGGTGCAAGTGGAGGAGTGGGGAATCAAACCCGGTTCTCCCAGATTAGAGTCCGCGCACTTAACCACTACACCATGGACTATGTTAGGTGTGAGTTCTGTAAGTAATTATGATTGACACCTTTATTTTAGCCTTAGTATTAAGGGGGGGTGGCCACTTGCACTTTTGCTTTTTGACTTTGTATCTTTTACAGTTAAGCAGGATTGCCCAAAACCATCAGAGACACCCTTTCTCTGGGACCCACCAGGCAGCCCAGCTCACAGACCATTCCCTCTGGACCCCTGTACACCACCTAGACCCCCACCCAGGGTGACCAGGGCCCCTGGGATTTCATCCCAATAGCCCCCCACCGACCCATGTTAGATGTCACAGAGGAAGGGTGGGATAGGAACATGATACACAGATACATATATTCATAATACATACATATATCCATAATCCTGTTTACATACATATATAAAGCATACAATCTATTTCGGAGTGATGCAAATAAGGCAAGGAGTCAGGTGGTGAAGGGGAGTGAAATCAGCTGCTTTCACCTCAGGTCAGCTCCTAGCAGACCCTGGGCCTGCAGGACCAAACTCCTCACCCTAATGGGAGTTTATTAACATGCTAATTGGCAGCTTTACCAAAGGGTGGGCCACCTCTCAACCCTACAGGTTGTCTCTCATCAGGTGCGAGGAGAAGTATGCACAAAGCTTGCAGTTCTCCTGTGAATAATTTGAGGGTTTCAATTTGCTTGCTCCCAGAGGAAATCCATCCTCTAGTTTTGTTTGTTTGGGTTTGGGTTTTTTACCTGAATCACCCGGGTTGGTCAGTGAAGTCACCCTTGCAGTTGGTCGCTTGCACAGCTTGACCAAGAAACAATTCCTCATTACTTTCAAATAGTTATTCCACTTTTTCTGGAGCAGCCCTCAAGGCAGATTATGCTGAGACTAAGATGTCACAGGCCTTCCATTGGTGGAGGAGAGTGTGGGGGTTTCTTCCCATTTCTCCCTTCCACTGCTAACCCCCATTTACCAGCCCCTCATAATGTTCCTGAGGGTCTCCTGACCCACAGGAGCAACATTTTAGGAGTGAGGAGGTCCCTTTGCATTTTGGTCTTATAGTAATGCATGAAATTAAAAGACGCCTGCTCCTTGGGAGGAAAGCGATGGCGAACCTAAACAGCATGATAAAAAGTAGAGACATCACCCTGCCAACAAAAGTCCGCATGGTCATAGCAATGGTATTCCCAGTAGTCATGTATGGCTGCGAGAGTTGGACTATAAGGAAGGCCAAGCACCGAAGAATAGATTCTTTTGAACTATGGTGCTGGAGAAGACTCTTGAGAGTCCCTTGGACTGCAAGAAGATCAAATCAGTCAATCCTAAAAGAAGTCAACCCTGACTGTTCCCTGGAAGGCCAGATAATGAAACTGAAGCTCAAATGAGAAGGGAGCACTTACTGGAGAAGACCCTGATGCTGGGAGAGATTGAAGGACAAAGAAGACGGGGACGGCAAAGGATGAGATGGTTAGACAGTGTCATAGATGCAACAAACATGAAGTTGAGCAAACTTTAGAGGACGGCGGAAGACCGGAAGGCCTGGCGTGATCTGGTCCATGGGGTCGCGGAGAGTCGGAGTCGACTGTGCGACTGAACAACAATTTATATTTATTAATTCAGCTTGATTTACCGCCCTAACCCCCGTAGGGGTCTCTGGGCGGTTTACAGAGGGGGTGCTAATCACTTGTTAACCCTAACTAGGGCCACACAATGTTTCTGGGGAAGGGGCAGCCTACCGGCACCCAGGTGGAGGCAGATGTCTTCCTGATCTGGCTGGCTTCATTTTTCCCGGCGGTGAATGGGCTGTTGTTCCTGGTGCCTCGGCGATTCGGCGCGCTGCTAGCGTCCTCCCAGGGCCCGACTCCATCCTTCAGGTTCCGTCGCGCTCCTCGCTCCTTTCTTGCCTCCACCGCCGGAATTCAGCCATCGCCATCGCCATTAGCTCCGCCGCTGCAATGCCACTGCAACGCCGCCGCCGTTGTTGCCATCCACTCGCCCCGCCGAGGAGGAGGGTGCCCCCCACCCTTCTAAGGGTGGGTACCCATTCATCTACTTGCCTGAATTTACGTCGGCTTTCGAACCGCTGGGTAGGCGGTTCGACAACAAATGCTTCAAATCCACTTGAATTATGTTATAATGATAGAAACACATCAACAAAACCAGTAACTACATCAAAGTATCCAGAATCTGTCATAGGCCTAAAATTACTTGGAGCCTGGAAAAAGTGATATTTCTCCCCCCCCCCCCCCCCCCCCCACTGGAGCAAGTCCGGATAAAATGATGTCTAATGGCTTCAGCAGTCATACTATGCAGACAGTTGGCTACAGTACAAAACTTACTTCAGAGTGATCTCCACTAAACAAAGTGGTAAATGTTCAGCAAATTAGCCTGCCAATCTCTACTTCTTCTTCTTTTTGTTTTATTCAACATAGTTTTCTTTTCATATTCCTGTAAACACTGACTGAAATAAAAATACCCATTATATCTGCTTTGGAAGCCTCTTAGACTGATGACTGTGTGTCCCAATCCATTAAGGGCACAGAATTCATTTGTCAAAATCTGTTCCTACCTAGGGAGCTCTGGCTCTTGCATTAATAGGGTACCATCAGATAACATTTCAACATAATAATAATGGAGTAAAAATACTTCAGTTTTTGAGTAAGACCAAGACCAATGTACAGGTAAGTAAAAGAAACAATCCTCTCAAATGTGATAAACTTCAAGGCATCCATTAGCTGATAATTAAAGTTATCTTCTTTGCAAATTACCAAACTTAACATTTACAACAACTTGATCAAAATAAACAGACAGCCCACTATAATAAATTAATTCCAATATGGAATATTCCCTGAGCATAATCATTCAACAAGAATAATTGATATTTCTTCTTTAAAAATTATTCAATACTGGGGGGAAATTAGGCCTTAAATAACTTCATAAAATTACCAAACTATATCTAATAACTAACAGAGTCAATAAAAATGTCAACACACTAATAGATTATCACTATTAAAGATAAGAAAAGAAAGTGATCAAGCTTGCAAACAAATACATATAGTGAAACATGTATTGCGATATAAATAAATGAGTCCTATCCAAATCCTATCTCCAAGCCACCAGATACCAATTCATTAAATGGATACTTAGTTCATGAAATATTACATGGGCCATTTTTTTTAAAGAAAAAACAAAACAAATAATCAACTATCATTTTCCATTCATTGCTTGATAGAGTCATCTAGTAGTATGGGATTCAAGCCAAATCAAGAAACACTGTAGATCTCAAGGCTCTTTTCTAAGATCTCCTCACCTTCTTACTATACTTAATGAGAATTTAATAAGTGCACTAAAAAGTATTTAAAGGTGCTTTATTTCTGTTGATTAATTCTGTACCTTTTCCATTATTGCATGATGCACATCTGCTCAAAAAAATCTGTAGTGGGATCATTTACCAGAACATGTCCGAAATATTTAGCGGGATCGTGGGGGGGGGGGGGG
>NW_015173674.1:1644507-1665135 GCF_001447785.1 Gekko japonicus
GGGGGGGGGGGAGATAACTTTTAGGCAGAGAATTGTTCCTTCCAACAATTATCTAGTTCCTTCTCCCTGCCTGCATAAACATGCACCTACACTGCTGGGGGTGGGGAAACCATGTCTTCCCCCTCCTCCTCAGTCCTGTGCATCTGTCTGTTTCTCGTGAAGGCTTTTGAGATCTCTGCTTCTTCTCTTTTGGTGGCCTTGGTGCTGAAGAAAAGGAACTCACCCTGGAGGCAGATGGGTCTAATAAGCATTAAACTTCTGCAAATGAGAGATTTGTCATGGTCTTTCACAAGGAAACAATCCCCTCTGCTTTGGCATTCTTTCCATACATGTGAAGGAAGAGGGAAAAGGGAAGAAAAAGACCTTTGACAAACACAAAATAATCACACTGCACTGCCAATCTGGCTTTTTTGTTCCCCCATTGATGATTTTGTAATGATTGAGGGCGCCCTGTTCTCTTTCCCCATCCCAGCCACTCAAAAGAGCTTGCCTCCATATGACAATCTCTGCCTTAAGACTCATGCAAGTAACAAGGAGATTGGGCAAAGCAACCTCTCCCCATCTATGCCTGTGCTTAAGCCTTTGGAGAAGGAGTGTGGAGTAAGAACCATCTGCAGAAGAAGACAGCCACAGACTCCCAACTGTTCTTTAGAGAAAGAGACTAGACGCCAGCAGTTGTCAAACAATTCTCTCCCTCACCCCCCAAACTCATGGGCTCTAATTACGCATGGTTATCACAGGCCTATTTGTTTAAACTAGGATTTGTCCCAATCACATATAAAGCCTAAAGGAGCACTACAGCAGGGATGTATAAGGTCATTCACCAGTTGGGGGCGGGGGATCCCCCAGTTTTGCAGGCTCCTGCCCACCGCCAGCCAGCTGGTCGTGGGATGGAAATTCCCCCCAAAAACAGTGACATTGCCAGAAAATAAACACGACATGCCTATGTCACCCAGAAGTGATGTAGGCACGTCGGTGACATTGAGGGTGATGCTCTGGTTTTTGGGTAAACTCTATGGCTTGCGGCTGATTTTATCATAGAGTTTTGCCCAAAAACCAGAGGTCCCCAGCATGCCTACATCACTTTTGGGTGACATAGATACGTCACGTGATGTCACTTCCTACTCCCAGAACGTCCCTCCCGCTGGTGTTTCCGATGGACCTGGAAACCCTAGATGTATAGTGGTTAGAGCAGGAGTTTCCAGCTTAGTTGAGCCTTTGGGCACTTTTAGATTTTGAAAATAGGCAGTGGGCACCATGCCAAAATGGTTGCCATCTGTGGGGCACCAATTTTCACTGCTGTTCATTTCTAAACCTGCAAGTTCATTTCTAAACCGTACATGTGAATCACAGGAGTTACACTATAGCTGGAAAATCTAGTATGAAAAGCATTTGAAACCAGAGTTGAATTCTATCCAGAAGTGCTATCTAGGGCATGACCTAGGCTGTTTTACATACACAAACACACACACACACACCACAATGTCAGAGCTGCTTCCTTTGGAGCGATCCCAAACAGTGTGCACTGGATAACACAACCATGCACCCAAGGCTAATTGCATGGTTCTTCCCCACCCACTGCTTGCCCTGCTTTCTGGCACTGTGCTGAGTGACCCATAAAAGCCACACCACAGCAGCATTCACACACATACCACATCTGTATGGGATCAAACCAGAGCAAAACAGTTCACACAAAGCAGCAAAAGTGTGTGGTGAAGACCCTGATAGCCCCTCTTGGGTTCATAGCTTTGTCCATTTAAGAACCCCCACTCATAATGAAGCAGAGATCTTTTTATAGATCGAGTTATTTCTCAAAAGAAACAAAAGCCGCACAAATACATCCTCTATCAATATAGTGTAAACAACACCATTAACTTCATGTCATGTTGATTCAACATTGCCAGAAGAGGAAATTTCCCTCTGTATTTAACAAGGAAAAAATTCCAAAATAATGCAACTAGATACCCATTAATATATTCGGGTGTCAGTAAATATTTGAGGTCCTGTTGCATGTGCTCTACTAGTAAGGTGAATGCTATAGCCAGTGCTACACCTGCAATGCCTCCATGAGCAGCCTGTTAGTTTTTTACTTCCCCAGATTAGAGGGATCCTACAGAAGGACAGACTGCTAATACAAACCTTCCTGTGTGCCAGTACAGAAACACTATCATGTATTTATGAGGTTTTCCCAGTTGTACGACTTCTTTATGAACCAATAATGCTTCTCTTGTTTCATCAATCTTATGCAAGACTCTACCAATACTTAACAAGATAGCAAAGGAAGGAAAAGACAGCTTGTTCGGGTTATTTCCCTGGCCTTTTAAAATAAATAAAAGGTTACTGTGGATCTATTAGGACATATTTGGCAAAAGAAGATTGGCCACAATTTAGAAAAGGGTAGGTTTTTTAAAAAACACACACACACACACACAAAACAAAAACAGCCTGCTGGTGTCAAAGGCTGCGGATATCCCACAAAGCAGAACTCCCAGGAAGTTGAGTGACCCAACAGTAGGATGTGAGTTTTCCGGAACCAACCATAAAGTCATGCTCACCAAAGGTTTGCCACTTAATGAGAGGGTGTGCATCTCAGACAAGCGGAAGAAATGGAGACCGGAAGCATTAAGGTGGACAGTGGGAGAGAGGGTGATCATGCAATAGAGCCTGAGGAGTTAAACACCTCACACATTTTCCTCATACTTTTTCTAGGATTTGACTCAAAACAGGGTCTCCCCTTAGTTAGACTACAGCATTTCCCCTTCTCTCTTCTATAAGTTACCTTCTTTCCTTTATTTAAGGGTTCTGCCTTCAGGATCCCAAATTACCCTCCTTGGCATGATCAGAACTTTCACTCTGCCTTCTTTCTTGGTATTAGCATACAACTTTCCCCTGAAGACTTACTCTATGCTCTAATCATAATATGTGATTTTTATTTTGCCCTAAGTTCTCAGTGGGTCTTAAAAACTGTCTGCAGACACTTTTGTAATTAATGGTGCTAATAATAGGGAGCAGAAGGGACCTCAATGGTAGGGCTGTGCATCCTAAGGTACCTGTTGGGGCAAGAAGCCAATCTGTCACACAGGAGACTCACCTGATCTCAATGCACGAGGTGTGGCAGACATGAGAAAAGAATAGAGAACACAGAACAGGGAGGGACTTCTGAAAGACTGGCTGTATTACAGGATGAAAGGAATGGGAGAAAAAGCACAGATGATTAAGTGACCCAGAGAATGGGGTGATGGGAGTCTGAAACAGACCTGGATTTAAAAGCTTAGCTTTATTTTCCCCCATCCCACTTAACCTAGTCCAGTTTAATCTTTTAGTCTCACACGGTACCTTCTGGCTGCCATCTTAACCATTAGCCCTCTTCAGCTGCAGATCTGTGCCCACCCATGTCCCAAGAGCCCTGGGGGGACAGAAGGAGCACAGCCATAAGGCCCGGGGGGGGGAGTGGTGTCCACCAGCAGACTGCTCCAGCTGAGCCAGCTTCCTCCATTGCTGAATGACCACAAAGGGGAGTGTCTGACATAGCTGAAGAGCATGAGGGAAGCTACCTGGGGCAGCTGACCCATATGAGCCAAGCTCACAACACTTGGGTGGCACTGTGGCCAACCTTGTGGCACATATGAACATACAGGATACAAGACCTGGAGTGAGAGAAAAAGGCCTTCTCAGATCTACACTCACACATACTGGGAGCCTATCAACCATGGGAAATGGGAGTGGACACTACCTGCAATCACAGAATTACAGAGTTGGAAGGGGCCATACAGGCCATCTAGCCCAACCCCCTGCTCAATGCAGGATCAGCCAAGAGTGTTTTTTCCAGCTACTGCTTGAAGACTGCCGGTGAGGAGAAGCTCACCACCCCCCTAGGCAGCTGATTCCACTGTTGAACAACTCTTACTGTAAAAAGGTTTTCCCTAATATCCAGCCGGTACCTTCTCGCCCTTAATTTAAACCCATTTTGGGGAGTCCTGTCCTCTGCTGCCAACAAGAACAGCTCTCTGACCTCCCCTTAAATGACAGCCCTTCAATACGTAAAGAGAGCAATCATGTCCCCCCTCAACCTCCTCTTTTCCAGACTAAACATTCCCAATATCCTCCTAATATGAGTGGCTGCAATTTATTTTATTTATTTATTTTTTGGGATTTGTATCCCGCCCTACCCATACGGCCCAGGGCAGCTAACAAGCGGCCAAGCCGAATAAAACATGGAATACATTAAAACTTCGATAAATACAACTAAAATGGTGCTGTGCAGTACATATTAAACAGTCAATTTAAAAATTCATTTAACGTTCAAGATGGTCGATATCCCTCATTTCCTCATTGGCGGCCAATGAAATACAACGCCGGAGCGCCAGAAAGATGTTCCTCTTCTGGGCAACATTTCACCCCCGTCCAAGGCCAGGCAGATGGTAAAGCGACCACGATGGTGGTATAGTGGTGGCGGCGGCGGCGGCTCCTACTCGAAAGCCTGGCGGAAGAGCTCCGTCTTGCAGGCCCTGCGGAACTGCACAAGGTCCCGCAGGGCCCTGATCTCCGCCGGGAGCTCATTCCATCTCCGCCGGGAGCAATGTTGCATGAATAATGCACATATTTACCACGCGTGAACGCAAATCCTGAATACGCAGAAGAATGAGGATTGTGGGTAGTGAGTGCTCCCGCAAGTAGCAATTGGTCAAGCTCCCAGTATCTTTCAAAAGCTATAACCAATTCCCCATCTCTCACAGCAAAACTCTATAAAACATATTGAAAACTAGTAATACCAGTTGTGGGGTAATTTTTCTTATGACAACCCAGTAACTATATTTGTAATGCAAAAGGGAAAAAATTACACTTCTTGGAAGGTAAAGCAGGGCTGACTCTGGTAAGTACTTGGGAGACCTCCAAGGAATACCAGGGCTGGGACGCAGAGGTAGGCTATCAAGCCACCTCTCTGAAAAATGTCCAAGCCCCCAGCAGGGATCACCAGAAGTCGCCATGGCTTCCAGGCATGCAAGCACACACACACAATACCCACAAAAATTACACTCGAGTATTTTATACACGGGTTAGGAACAAGCATTCTCCTGCCTCTCAGAGAGTGCATAAAATCCAGAAGCTCTTGGTAAGGTATCAATATCAAATCATTTGGCCTTCTTCCCTCAGGCTCCAAGTTTCTGACACGGACAGCTGTGCTTATCATCTTGAAAGCCTCAGGCAACAGCTAAGACTCCCCAAAGTGAAAGGGAAATATAAGGATACGTGATTTAATCCTGTTTTGTCCTAAACTGCTTCAAATGGAACTACATTTTGCTTTGTCTTGGTTTTTTTTGGGGAGGGGGGGGTGGGAGGCTGATGGAACATTTTCACAAGTTGGTGCAACAGTGACAGACTGTCACCCAACTATAGCATGGTACCCAGCACCATGCAAATTGTATTAGTCACATGTAAATAATGATGCAGATTAAAACTTTGGCTGGCTGGATTTCTATGCCTTAATTAGTTAAGTGCTAGACAGGAGTTCAACAGGTGCAGTTTTCCACATTCCTGTTATTTCTGTTCCAAGGGAAGCTACTATACCTGCAAGATTTCTGCCATTTGGGTCTGATAAGAAGGGGAAGTAGTAACAGTCCTTTTAAAAAGCAGTTTCTAGGCCTGAAAAGATTTCATTCCATATTCACAACTGCAGAGCCCTTTTTAAATGAAGCCCTAAATGTGCTTACAGTCAAATGAGACCTCCAAAACTCAATGCAAGTTAGATTACAGAAACCAGTAAGAGTCATCAGGAGGCAGGATACTAAACATATTCATAAAGGTAATGAATATGACGGAGAGTAAAAGGGAATATTTTGTCCTATTCTATATCCTTTGCTTCAGCTAGCTCTCCTTACACACTTTTATTTTAAAGAGGAGGGAGGATTAAGATTTACTTTAGCAAATGGGGAAATTGCATTTGTTGCAGCTAGCACAAACTTGTATGCGTGTATGCGTGTCTCTCTGCCTCTTCTTCCCTAGGCGGCTAGCAGAGGGGTGTCAGTTTAATCACAACGAAACCTAGAAAAGCCTTGAGGGGAAAACAACCTTTTTTGGGGACACAAAACACAGGTTTTCATTAACAATCAGATCAGTGCTGCAGCTCAGGCTAAAGTGAACTGAAAATCAAGGTCAGGCAAGGAGGCCACAGAGGGAGCTGTGCTCCCATTTCCTCAGTATCAACATCCGTTTTTTCTCCTAACGCCAGCTTCAGAGCGGGACCAAACCCACAAAGAAGTTACCAACCAGAGGTAGTTGGAAGGGGGAGATGAAATACAAACTCATTAATTTTTGGCTCCATTCATTTTGTAGGCAATACAACACCAATTGCCACAATGATCCCACCGAAGAAGATAAGGTGACATCTTTAAATGGGCCGGCTTTTTAGTATAGCACCATCTGTGCTCCTGAGTTATTCAGAGACCTTCTGCTTAATCCGTAGTTCTGATCACTGTACACTGACAAATTGCCCCAATAAGATATTTTTGCCTTTTCTGTTTTGTGCTGTACACCTTACAGCACAATCTGATAGCAGGCGAACTTATAATTAAAGATCAAAGCCTAACATGCTGTTAACGCTAAATAATTAGTGAGTAATAGAGCAAGAAGAGGTGTGGTCATATGGGGGGGTGTTTTCACACTTACATTTTACAATTTGTTTATGAGGGGCCTACCGCTGTTGGGTTCACACCTCCAATTTAGTTGCTGTTGAAAGCTGCAATGGTAGGGCTTGTGTTTTTTTTTCTTTTTTCATACCAGGAGAAGGGGGTGGGGAGACAGTAGAAATGTTTCTGGTATTTGGAGTAACATGTTTACTACCACAGCAGCTCGAGCATCTGTGTTAAACAGAGCATCCTTTCATACCAGATTCCAGAGGGTGCCTTGTGACCAACTAGGATCTGGGAGCCTGCTGGGGCTGGTCATTCTCTCTCAGATACAGTGATCTCATGGGGCCGCTGTAATGATACAACACCTGAGGATCAAGTGACATATTACTGTCCTGAGCTTCTTGGAGGAAGGGCAGCATAAAAATGTACTAAACCAATAAATAAAAGGACTGGATAATTTCAAGGGACAAGTGTTGCTTGGTGATCTTGAAGCAGTTAAAGCATCTGAGCCAGCACAGGCTGCCTGGATGCTCAGACATCACCGGAAAGGTCGAAGACCGTCAGACAAGAATGTAGCAGGAAAAACCTCAGAGCAATAAGAAGTGAAAAGTCGCTGAATTGTAGGGCAAATGTATCAATTATGTTTTAATCGTGCCTTGATGGAGCACCATATGTCTGAGTCAAACCTCTGATATAAAATGTGCCAAGTTATTTTCTGATATGATAGCAAGATGTGCCTTCTGTTCAATTATAAGATGCTTCATGTAATTAACGTGTTTCAAAGTGATAAGCTCCAAGCATTCCTAGTGCGTGGGTGTAAAACAGCATACAACAGGTAACCAAATAGAAACTAAAAAGTCAACAGGTTGCATAATTGGAGGCAGAAATTGTCTAGAACCCAGACCACCAAGAGTGATCAGCCAGAAGACAACATGACTGTAGGGGTCCCACGAAGAATGTATAAAAAGACCATGAATTGAGATTAAGTTAGAAGACCTGGATGGCCCAGGCTAGCCTAATCTCATCAGATCTCAGAATCTAAGCAAGGATGGCCTTGGTTAATATTTAGATGAGAGACCACCAAGGAATCCAGGGTTGCCGCATGGAGGCAGGCAATGGCAAACCACCTCTGTATGCCTCTCGTCTTGAAAACTGTGACTTGATGGGGGGAGGGGGAGAGGACAGGACCCAGGGCAAAGTTCAGGGCCCAGGGCAAAGTTCTGTCAGATTCCACAGGGACTGAGCGACAACATCCCAAGTGGTCGAGTGGGTTCTATCTTGGTCTGGCAAGACAAGTTACAAATTTCTATAAAAACTGGTGGTAAGATCAGTTACTGTGTAAGAATTGATTTGTAGGTTGTGGCTAGAATAGGACTCAGTCTGTGTTAGGAAATCTTGCTAAGTATGACATGTGCACTGTGAGTAATAAAAAGAGTATATTGCATTGCATCCAATAGTCATCTTCTGTATCACAGTGCTCTCAGTCTTGGGTAAAAGAAACCGGAGGGTAGTGAAAAGTCTGCTGGGTTGCACTAAATCAGTGAAATTTCTCAGCCTTGTAGTGGAGAAGATTCAAGGAGAGAAAAGTCCCTTTGCACCAATTGGTGGGTAAAGGGGAGATAGAAGCGGAGCGGGGAAAGCCACGTTACTGCTGTGCACAAGAAAACCAATAAGGAGCCTTGAGGCTCTGGTTTATGGTGGCATGGAGGCTTTCTTAGCCTCCTCTTCCTTGAGTCCTCAAAATCCTATGCCACAATAAATCTCTTCATCTTTAAGATGCCACAAAGGCTCCTTCAGAGGGGGTTGTTTTTTCTGCCGACAACTTATTTGCTGCCCTCTGCAAATCTGCACAGGGGCGACAGAGTCTGTTTGAGGAGATAGCCCCCCCCCCCCAAGAAGCGGCAAAGCCTCGCAGACAGTAACAAACTATTGTTTGCTGATCATCACTGAATTAAATCCACATAGCTAAAGAGATGCTAATAAGGGCTCTTTTGTTGCAGGAAGGGGGTGGGTGGGGGGGAAGAAGGAAAACAAAATGTGCTGAGTTGTCAGTGACTCCCCAACTGTTGTGTAGAAGTGAAGAAAACAGACAAACAAAAGTGAAAGGCAGATAAGAGAAGACAAGCAAGGCAAGTGGGGGAAGACAAGAGGGGAGAAAAAGGACTGTGATTTATGCCTCCACTTCAGGAAATGTTTTCACTGGCATTAGCATTGCTAAAGCCGAAAGGATCTAAGTGAATAAGAAACAGCAGGAACCTGTGGCTTTATGACACTAACATCTGCTGTAATGAACTCCTTGCAGACAGTGCGCAGCCCTTGCTGTCTCACAGCTTCCTGCCGCCAGGCACAACCTTCCCTGCAAATCTGGGCAACCAAAATATCAGCTGAGTGGATGTCCCTCTCACTCAAGGCACCAGCCCACCCAGAAAGCCAGAGGCACTCCTGCCATATTGCTTCTAGAGGTGATGGGCTGTGGAGCTCTTTAAAGGCTCAGTTCCACCCATCTGATCTGACCCTCTGGCTGCTGTTGGGAGAATTAGACGTACACGTACACCAAGGTCCCAAAGGCAAACCGTGGGATATCTTTGCCCTGGACATGCTTGCTCCAGTCTCATTAAGTCCAACTGGGTTGGAGCCCATGACTCCCTTCCATCAAGTTTTCTTCAACAGAAAAAGGCCTCCTGCATTGGAGAATGGGTTTTCCTGATGGAGGAAGGTGTTTCTTTGTATTCCTGCATTGCAGGAAAGTTTGGTGGAGGGGAGTCACAGGATCCAACTTACTACCTTCTACCCAGACATTCCATCATTTGAGGACTAGCCATGGCTCAGTAGTAGAGCATCTACTTGGCACGTAGAAGGTTCCAAGTTCAATCCCCAGCATCTCCAGCAGGCCCACAGCCAGGATTTTTAAATTTGGGGGCCTTTAAATAAGTTGGGGGGCACCCCCACACCCCCCCAAGCAAGCAGACCTGCTCCTGCCCTTCTCTTCCCTGCAAGGCGTGCAGACTGTGACAGATGCAAAAGCGGAGATGCTTTCCCAGCCGCTCCATCCATGGAGGCCTCCCACCCACCCCACTGGCCTGTCTGCGTCCAGGAAAGGGGGCTGGCCCCTAATTTCAGCCTATTTTTCTCAGATGTCCCAGCTGAGAAGAAGCAGGTGATGAGTCCCCGGGTGAAGAAGGGCAGGTTAGTTGGCTGATGGGGGGGGGGAGAGATAGAGTGGGCTGCCCAGGGAAGCAAGTGCACCTTGCCCTGCCCACTCACCAAGCACTGTTCTTCATGCTAGCACCCGGGCTCCTCACCCTGAAAAGATGCTCATCTGATGGTGGGGGGAGTGTTGCATAGACAATGCTGGCCGAGGGGCACTTGGAGGCCTGTTGTTACTGGAGCAGCTGTGGATAAATGCTGTGTACAGCACTGTAGGGGCGGGAGAAAGAAAACAGGTGGAGGCAGGACAGGAGGGAGGCGTGCCAAAAAGTAAAATAAAAAATGGGAAGTCGGAGGGCCTGGGCAGTAATTGGGGGCCTTGGCAGTAAGTTGGGGGGCCAAGTCCCGAGGGGCCCCACTGTACCTATGGGCCTGATCTACAGGTTATATGATGAGGTAGTAGGTGATGTGAAAGACTTCCACCAGAGACCCCAAAGAGTCACTGCCAGTCTAAGTGGACCAGAGGTCTGATTAAGGCAGCTTTGTGTATCCATCATACACCCACATATGTTTCAGCCACAGTACTGTTCCTTGTACACACACCAAAGTCCACAATGGAGCACTTAAATATCAGGTTAAGAACTGAGTAACTTTGTGTAAAACAAGTGTTTCCATTTGACTGTGAAGTTATTATATGGGGTAGGATGCTGACTATGAGCAGTCCTGCAGATCAGGAACTGCACCTCAGGAGGCTCTTCCTGAACAAGGTATGACAAAACATTTGCAAAGCCAGTGACGTCACAAAGCATCACTCTGTTCCAAGAGGAGGGTCATCTGCTCCACAGATCCATCACTGGCAAGCATTTGAGATCTATAATGGACATTAAAGACAGAAACACTTCCTAATTCCTAGTCTCAGCATTATTGAAGGCAGCTGGTCTCCCATTCACAGCACTAATCAGATCAACCTTTGAGCTACACCTGCAGAAATACTGCCACCGGGATCAGTGAAGGTCTATGTGACAATGGGATGAGCTGTGCCTCCTCTCTCACCTACACCCCAACCTCCAAGGAACTAAAGGAGTACATAGTTTTGTCCTCCCCTCCCCAATTTTATCTCCGTGCCCACTCTATCAAGTAGGTTCAGTTGAGGGAGAGCAACAGGTCTAAGACTGAACTTTATAACTGAGCAGGGATTTGAACCTGATCCTGGTCCAGCGTCAGGTTCAATACACCAAATGTTGGAGCTTTCAGAGTGAGTTTCTCAGCAAAGGTTTCTTGACAATACCTTTTCTTGGTGAAAACAGGAAATACACTATGGATGGCTTTGACTCTTGCAGGTAGTGGTACTAAACAATACAACTAGAGGATACAAATACCCATGGAAAGCACAACATTCAAACAGTTCTTAAAATCATTAAATAATCACTTATCACACTTTAACCAGGCTTGGTAAAAGAGTGGACTTTCCCCATTCACATTTATAGAGAGAGCACGGTTTGGTCAGCTCTGATGAACAACCGTAACCTACCTCACAGGTTTCTTGTGAGAGCAACCTTATTACTGTGCAGCTTTCTGAAAGCTGAAGATAGTATTCTTGTCTTCTGGTTTGGGGACTCTCATTGTAGTCTAAACTTTCTCAAATGTTTTAGAACTTGCATTTTGTGATTTGATTTTTATCGAAAGTCACTTTGTGAGTCTTGTACACCAAAAAGTGGAGTAAAAGGTTTTGCCCAAATAATACTAATAAATTAACAGGACTAATAACCATGAATATGAAATTAGGGAGTAAATGAAATGAATAAATCCAGAGAAAATCTGAAAACCTCAACAGCAACAAAAATTCTTCCAAACCAAGACTCTCTCAAGGTGTTTTCTTTCCTCAAACAGCTGCTTTTCATTGGAATGAAAGCAAAGGATCCTGCAGCACAGATTTCAAATTCTGCACCATTTCCTCAGCATCCCAAATACTGCTGTCCAGAGTCATCCCTTGGGCTGACTGAGCAGTCAAAGCTTCCAAAAGCTTAGAACCAGGCCTAAATTTCACCTTTCATAATATCTCCATTTGGCAGTATACAAAAGCAAGCAGAACCTATTTTTTGCTTTGTTTTTCTTTAATTACTTTAAGAAGCAGTGCATATTTCCCAGAAGATTCATCCAAGAGTGACAGGGAACACTTTGAACGCTCCAGCCATTGTGGAGAGCTTCTGACCAAGATGATGAACAAGTCATTCTGCTTTCTGTTCTTTTGCCGTATGGTAGCTTCAGGCGGATTGGCACCTCAGACTTCATGGGAAAGTTCTGCTGCCCTTCGGGGCCAGTGGTGGCCAGGAGCAAGCTCTGCCCAGTTCAATTCTGGGCTGTGGCAATGACAATCACGGCTGTAGGCTCCCCGTGCTTGGTGGCCTGGATGCTGCCACCTGGATCTGAGTTGAGAGGACTCCATGACACGGCCAGCGCCTCCCAGGCTTGGCTCAGCTTCCTCCTTGGCTGCTTGCTTCAGTCTCACAGTCCCTTCCTGCTGCAGGGTTGTATTTTGTGTGACATGGCAGGAGACGCACCCCTCTGGGCTTCCCATAAATGAATCTAGGATGCGAGAAGGAGCTCCGCTCGCAAAGGAGTCAGGAATAAAAGCTATTTACAGGTTGTTTTGCTTTCGGGTGACAAATTCCCTTTCCAGCCATTTACCCAGAAACCACTGGTTGCCCTGCTTTACAGTATGAGCTGCACCAACTTCTGAAGTAAGCTGCTGGCAACATGGATCCACAACGCATAAAGGGACCACGGTGGTGTGCAGCAACAAAATGAAACAAAAACCACACCATGCAAAATTTCATACAAATATACATATCTAAAAATGTATATTATTGCCAACGATTTAAGGCAGTCACAAATATCTGAATCTTTCACATTAAACAAATGCATTCTTAGTCATTTTCCAAGATCATTATTGTTCCACCATGCAAAACAACAGTGTAACACCACATCAATCAAAATCAACTCAAAAATAGTAAGTCCGAGTATTCAAATTCATAAGCTTGTTCCTTGGAAAATGTTCCCATCACGATCCTACGAATACCCGGGTGAAATATGTTCCCAGAATTCTTTCTCAAGAATTGCTCCTCTTAAATTTGTCCTTTGAGTTGGATTTGCAACACACGAAGCCTCTAAAGAAGACGAAAGCTGCCCCTGCCTGCTTTGTGCAGTCCTGAAGTCACACAAACAGCAACCCAGGCCGCTGCTGCTATTTCAGCCCTAGGGACCCCCTCCCCCCGCTTGAGATTCCTCCCCTATCAAATGGGATAAACATAGGCAGGCCTCTTTTCATTCTATTTTTAACACCTTTGTGCAAGCCCATAGCTTCATCCAATACAAATGAGAGCAGCACCCTGTACTCAACAATCGCAGGTTCACACTCCTGCTGGCAAGAGCAGTGTTAGTCACAATCACAGCATCTCATGCCAGATTTTCACAGCTGCTTCTGTGGCCCACATAGTGTTGCTATGGCAGGGAGCGGGGGCAATGGGAGGGGGGAAACCAGAGAAGACAAACATCCCCAAGAGAGGTAGGGTTCCCCGTACTGAGTTGCACATGCCACTCCTGATAAGAAATAAACATGTAATCAAGCCACGAGTCAGCATGCCAAGGGATTTGGTTCAAATGTGCACCTTATTCCAAAGCCAAACCAAGGCAGGTTAACTCCCCTCCCCACCTCCATTTGCAAATACTGCCCTCCTCAACACATGGAAGAAAATCCACCAAGCTTGAAAACCCAAACAGAAAGGATGGCATTTAGTTTAGAACAGATGGGTTACCATTACCATGAGACACAGCATCCAAAGGATCAGAAAACTTGCAAGTACTTGCAAGTCTGAATCTCATGTGGTATCACAACATAGGGCTGGTGGGGGCCACAGTGTCGAGATAGTAAGAATGAGTAAATATGGTCTTAGTAGCCAACAGCCCCTTCACCTCAGAAGTTCCACCATTAGTGGCATAATTAAGATAATGAAAAACAGAGATAGTGAGAGAAAGAACGGAGAGAGAAAGATGAGACACACTTGGTGGAAAGTGCCATCAAGTCACAACTGACTTATGAAGACCCTGTCAGGTTTTCAAGGCAAGAGACATTCAGAGGTGGCTTGATATTGCCTGCCTCTGCATCACGACCCTGGTATTCCTTGGTGGTCTCCCATCCAAATACCAACAGGGGCCAACCCTGCTACCTTCCAAGAACTGATGAAACTGGACTAGCCTGGGCTACCCAGCTCAGGGCAAAACACAGGTCAAGATAAATGGAGACAGAACTATAAAAGGCTATGGGAAAGTGTGGTAAATGGGCACTCGAAGCATGCAAGAGCCACACTAAGAACTTGGTACTGGTACTAGCTGTTGCCACTATATCAGAAGTATCCAGAGAGAGCCACGCACTATGCAGACCATCTAAGACTAGGCATCAACAGTTCTCCTTCTCATCATGGCTCAGTTTGTGGGAAGTCCTGTGATTTCCAGTATCACAAGATGATTTTTACAGAAATGAACACTCTCCTTTGGACCTCTCCTCTAATGCGCCTCATGAGTGCCCATATAGTTGGACTATTGCCTAGTACTAGATGGCTAAGAGAAAACATTATAGATGCGGACAGCATCAGATTAATGCAATTTTCAACCTCGTGCCAAGAACTGTAGCAACCTCGAAGCACTGTCAAAACACAAGGGATGCATTTTGCTTGTGTGCTTTACCACACCACCAACTGTGTCACATCACCACCAACTGTGTCACATTTGTAGAAGCATACATGGTACCAGTGGGCCTTTAATGACATTTTATGCTGAAATGAACATCATTGTACAGCATTCTCCTTGGACGGTTTTTGGTCTTGTTGTCCATTACAATGTTGTCAGCCAGGCCTATTGTCTGATTGCAACCTACCAGCCATGGACTGTAGCCTCTCAAGTGCTATACAAGGCGCTACACTCCTGGTTTTATAATGCCAGATTTGGGGAGGGGGGGGGTGTTGAACCCCAGAAGATTCCAAGGCAGGTGAAGTTAGATTTTGGCAGGCCACAAATTATTCAAGCCTAGCTTTATGTGGCACACCGAATTCTGAGTCCGACAAAAGTACAGCATGCCTCAGAACTTTTAAAGAAACTAACAAGTTCTCTGGATTGTGATTGGGCAATATTAGTTTGCTCATCTTTCCAATGTATATCTCAAGGATTCAGCTATGGAGAGCCTTCAAGGCTAGTTGGAATCATCAAAATGGTGGTGCCTGGAGGGTTGTCAAGAAGTCTTTCCCCAAATGCAGGTCCTGTCCCTTTCAAGGTGTGGCAAGAAGAAACTGAGCAGGTGCAGTGATGGGAAACCCTTTAGCTGTTGAGTCAATGCTCGTTAAAGGTGCAGGAGGTCTGCCAGGAAAAAAAAGCTGGCAATAGTAGATGGCTACTGTGGTTTAATCATTAAGGAAAACTGAGTCATAGAAACTCAGGTTGTCCAGTGGGCCAAACTGCTGAGAGTGCTTTTTTAGCTGTAGAAAAAAATTAAGCTTCCCATATGTTGCAAATCCAGCATCAAAACATCCCATAGCAGCAGCAATCCCTATTTTCAACTCATTAACAAAGAATGTGTGGGGTGGGTGGGGAGAAAGACTGAAAAATCACTTGCTGCCCCTGTTCTCATTCCTGCAATGCATACGAAGAGCTATAGGAAATCTCTGTCCAATTTCAAAGTCCAAAGAAGGGTGCTATAATGAGGCAGCAGTCTTTGTCTAGCAACCTAGACAAGTGTCCTCTGTCCTTTCCTGCCATTAATACTCCAAGCTGTTCTGTGTATCTTTCAAAAACACCCCTTCAGCCCCAGCACAGGATAACTTGAATCCTTTTCTGCCCATTGATATAGACAGTCTGAGCAGCTCTGAGATAAAGAAAAATTGACCAGTCACAGCTTTTCCACCAAATGTCACCTGCCTTGTAAGAGAACACACCCACTGGATTTCTGCTTGTGACATACCTGCTCAAGGCACAGAACATCTGTGTGTGGGGGGGGAGTAGACCTACATGAGAAAACTGTGTAGAAGAAGGAAATATAAAAATCTGGGAATGGTCAACACCATAACTGGATTTATGTACAAGCTAAGGAAACAACAGTTGGGTCCCTAAATCAATTCATCCATGGATATTTTTGAATGTTTAAAAGTTTGCCAATGAAGTTCCTAATCTCTACTGTGCTGCTCCTCAACACTGCCTTATGCTTTGGAGAAAGACCCCAATCCTTTAACCACGTATTGCTCACCTGGAAATACTCTTTTTCGGTATCAGTTCCCAGAGAAACAATTTGAAACCGCTCCATAATGGCTTCTCCCACTCACTGATGCTTTTAGGGACCTCACAGGGAGAAAGGGGAACAGAACCCTGACAAATGTTATTCCTGCATGCAATGCAAACTGCTCCAAGTAACTGGAAGACTGGTTTCCATGTATGTGTCACTTTCCAACATTTCAAAAGAAAAAGGAGCCCAACCAAAAATGCAATTTGGTTTTGTACTTTCCTTTCCCCTATCCAGGTCTCTCCCAGTTCTGCCAGGCAACCCCCCTTTCTAATCCACACTAAGAGTGCTCCACATTTATGACATAGAACACCTGTTCTGACCTGCAGCACCTTTGCTAATCCACTCCTCCATGCCTCTTTCCATGTCTGCTGTTGTACTGAAATTCTGTTCTACAGGCCATGCACAAATACACAAAGCATACCCCCGCCTCTCTTAATCTACCTGGTACATCCAAAGCTCTCAGTGTCAAAATGTCTGTGCAGGAGCTTCTTTCACACTGCAACATGGAAAACATGCTCTATTGCAACTCAATAGAAAAAGAAAACCTCACTTTCTCAGGACCGAAAACTGCTGCCCAGCTCTAAGAACAAATGGCTTGTAAGGGCCACATTTAGAGAATCCAGCAAAGAAAGAAAGTGCCAAAAGCCTTCTAGCCTGCCCTGGGAAACAGCTGGTCATTCCCCAGCATCCCTTCACCTCCATCCAATGTGAACTACACAAATGGAGCCACATACTTAAGAAACCAGAATAATTTAAAAATGCCGGGGAGGGGAGGTCACAGGATTTAACACTTTCCCACCCAACTGCTCCCCCTTCCCAATTCTTGTACATATGAAATTTGGATTTCACAGAGAGGGCCTAACTAGAACCCTTCTCAAGGGCAGCGGGTTCTTAATGTGGGGGGGGGGACTCAACCAGGAAATGATTTCCTCCTCACTGGGGAGTAGTACATTTCAAAGAAGCTGCAACCATCCTAATTCATTCCCATGTTCAGCTCTGTCCAGGGACCATATCACTTCTATGCTCTGTATAAGTCCCTAGCACAACTCTGAGTGTAAATATGTGCTCAAACTGTAGCACCAGAAGAAGAAATTCAATCTTTGCTTACCCACCCCCCCACACACACACCTGAAGCTGTTAAACACAAGGAAACCAGCAGGCTCAGTTAGTTCAGAGATCCAGAAAGGGAATCATGGGCTAACCTAGAACATCGTTGTGACATTTTATCATCCTCTGCTCCCATCCAATGAAGATGAAGGAGGTGAAAATACGCAGACTAATCACATTCTTTCACAAGGGATTTCAGACGATGGGCAGAAGTGAACTGTTGAGTTCAGAAGAGAAGATTCACTGCTGTGGTGGTGAGAAAGGTGCCCCTTGGGAGCACCCCCCCAAACCCAGCCGCCTCATGTGCTTCAAACATTTCCTCGACTGTTGCCTCCCATAGCTGAAGTTACACTTCCATCCTAATAAAGACGTGTGTTATCACATCACTTCCTTTCCCCAAGGCTGGGTATTTGGAGGGGGCAAAACTGCTGATTAAGACCTCCTTCTGAAAAAGTCTTGCTTGATCTTTTAATTAACACTCTAAAGCGACTGGGTCTTTTCCATATTGCTTGCCACAAGATGTTTCTGGCAATGACCAAATGCCACAGGCATGCCTGGCGACACATCCCCACCCCAGTGCATTATGCAGGCCCCCTCCTGCTTTATGAGGTGGGAGGGAAATGACCAGTTAGGTTAAAGAGGCTTCAAAGTCCTTGCGGGTTCCCCCCCCCCCAAGCAAAAGTTTACAAGCTGCCTTGCCTGTCACCGCCTGTCAGGGCACTCCAAGCCCCTAACATTTATAGAGATGATCTCCCCCCCAAAAAAACTCTGCAGCCATCAAACTTTATAGTTTCCAGACTTGTGGAGATCTGTGGCTGAAGACATCTTTTTATATCTGCACTTAAAAGGAAACCGGCATCCTTGTGTCTCCCTTGCTGAAGGGTTACAATGGATAAAATGGTACTGTTTCCTGAGTCAGGGACAGGCAAAAGGGAATCTGCATTAAGCAAAAGGTAGGAAAATGCTCTTTTAGTAAAGGAGAGGTGCCAAGATTCACTCCTGACTGAAAGCAGCCCCTCTCCCATCTGCTTGGAAGTCCTGCCTGTTAATCCCAGATATGTGGCCTGTGCTCGCTCAGCAGCAAAGGAAATGAACTCTGCATATGCTCAAAGGCACTTTAATGACTTCACATTGTAGGGATCATCCTTGACATTGAAAACAGATGCTAAGCCTTGCTAAATTCCATCCCTTGCAGGAATAGTATCCCTTGGGGATACTGGAGAAGGATGCTGTTGTTGGTTCTTCGATACAAGCATAAGGAGATGGCTGATCTGGAGCAGTACAGAAGCAGCAAAAATGGCTTGTGCTTCCACATCACATGACCATTGCAAGTTCCCTTGGATTTCACTAGGAAAACTTTGTTAACTGCTGGAAAGAGCTCAGAAAACTTCACAGCCTACTCCTACTTTAGCCAAAGTCAGGAGACTGTGCTGGGAGAGTATAGTTCAAGTCCATGTTTAACGCAATAGCAGGGAAGCAAAGATATGCAATTAAAAGGTAATTCTTCCAGTTGCAATGATTGTTACCTCGACACAGCCTATCATTCCCACAGTACGGAGCCCCTGTGCAGCCCGGACTTCCAGCAGCACTCCCAGCCATCATGGTTATTAAATAAAAGAACAGAATCCTCAACAGAGTTATCATTTTCTCAGCCAGCAAAAGAGAACATCAATAAGATTCGAATGCAGTTCCAAGCTGGAAGTAACAGCAGGGGCAGCTAACAACTCGCTCGTAAGTGCCAACCGGCTGCTCTCCTCTCCCTTCTTCCTTTTCCAGCCTTGCCTCTTCCTAAATCATCAGATCGGAGGGAACACAGATTTGCTGTCAATATTAATTGTAAAAAGGCCAGGCCGCACTTCAAGCTGAAGTCGTAGCAGATTTACATCAAACTCCAAAACTCTCCTCTACTCCGACAGATGTTCTGAATGCTTAAGGAATGCCAGAGAAAGACCCCTGTCTTGCCCCTTTAGTTCAAGATTCTTTAATTTTGTAGCAAAGCATATCTACAAATGCATGCTGAAAAGTTCTGCTAGCCACACACACCCCATTCACATTCCATGATCCCTTTCAACAATGTTCGCTCTTGACTACAGACCCCGTCTCCCCTATCATTAACTGCAACTTCAAAATACATCTCTAAAGCACCAGGCTCTGAAGCAAATTATAATTTGATTTCAGTTAATTACAAGTGAGCACTTCTGAAGCAGAGCAAACAGCATCATAAAAACAGTGTGCTGGGTGTACTTATGAGGATTCATATTTAGACAGACTAACTACTCTCAGTTACAAAAATTCAGACCCATCATCAGCTTTCAGCGAAATGTTGGCTGGATAACTTGTCCTACAGGCTTAGCTTCACAATGAAGGACCAGCCACCAGAGATCTGATGCTCAAGCATTGTCCAGAGAGATGAACAATGGAATGTAAAGGTGAACAAGTTGGTTTATACCTGCAATTAAACCTGGGAGGCAAAGAAGTGGTAAAACCTTCCCTTTTCACCATGTTTTCCTGAAACAAAAAAAATAAAAGGAATGTGCACACTACAATAATTGCCAGTCCAACTGCGTATATTTAGGCCGCAACGCTCACACTTGGAACAAACATAAAACGTCTAGTTCCAGAGGAACACACATCTTAAGAGAAAGAACTGGTAAAAGTCAATAGCCCATTCACATCCCTTTAGGGCTTCCCCCAAAGACACAGGCAGACTAACACAATACTGTGTTCTGATGGAGCTTACTGCAATAGCCAGTTACCAAAAGGAAAGAAAACTGACCCTTGATTCCTACACCTTCCACACTTGGGTTGTTGTTGTTTTGCCACTGCTGTTGCAGGAGCAATTTTTCTTTGTGGATGGCACCACAGGGGGATGTCCTGTTGAACTCAAATGGAATTACTTCCACATAAATCAGTTAGGACAGTGGCCACCATCCCGCTCTTGGGTCCTGCTGTTGAGATGGATCACATCCTCCTCCTAAAGTCATTATGGGGCTATAGGTAGGTGTAGGATTCATATTTAGACCTTTGGGGTTCCAGCCCAACAGCCTGATCCCATGTCCCAGTGGATGCAAAAGGCCACACACACCCCCCCCCCCAGGGGCCTGGTCTCAAGGAGATTATTCGTTCTGAATATCAAATCCGCAACTACCCAGAGGAAGAGGCTACTCTGCAATAGAAGGTTACATCGTAGTCCACATCCCTGGGATGGAGAGAACCGGGCAATACTGGCTTGTGGGTCAAAGTCCGCGGAATCAGGTTGGGGACGGGCGAGGCGGACTAGAAACGAACGAAGGAAGGAGACAACGAAGCCCAAGTTTCGCCGCCGCCCGCCCGGCCTCTGCTCCGCCTGCCGCGAGGACTGCCCGCTCCCTTGCCCAGCCGCGCTCCTGGAAAGCGGGGGGTGTGTGTGTGTGTGGG
>NW_015173674.1:1665971-1670586 GCF_001447785.1 Gekko japonicus
GAGGCAGGAGGGGGGACGGAGGGGGGGGAGGAGGAGAGACTCCGAAAGTCCGGGGAAACTTTCCTGATGGAGGAGGAGGGGGAGGAAGAGAGAAGGGACCCCCCCCCGCCCTCGCCCCAGCCAAAGCCGCGATCCCGCAGAAGGGGCCGCCTTCGGGCCAAGACCGCCTTCTCTCCCGAGCCGCGCCGCTCTGCTTACCTGCCCGGCAAAGCCTCAGGTTGCCGATGCCCACCAGAAGCAGGACGAGCACGCCGCGGGCAGAAACTCCCCGGCTCCGGGTGGAAAGCATCGCGCTCGGCAGAAGGATGCCGCCGCCGCCGCCGCGTCTCCCCCGCCTTCGCTTCTCCTCTCCTGGGCAACTCCGCCACAGGTCCAGCTTCGGCCCCCGAAGCCCCCAAGACTTTCCCAGCTCCCGGTCCCCGGCTGCGCTCCCAGCCACGCTTCGGAAGAACGGCGCTCCTCGTCACTCCTCCGAGGCAAAGGGAGAGACCGGGTCGTCTCCGCCGCTGGAGCCCTCCGGGGCCAGGGCCAGGCTGCCCAGCGCCACCACCTCCCTCCTCGCGCCGCAAATTGGGGACCGAGGCACCGCCGGGTCAAAGCGGCTGCTGCGGAGTTCTCATGGCTCCCGATCCGTCGCTCGCTGGCTGCCTGCCTGCCTGCCTCGCACTCCGGGCACCGCCGCCGCTCCCGCTGCTGCTGCCGCCGTTGCTTAGCGAGCCGCTGGCCTCCTGCCCCCGCCCCGCCTCCGGGGCCAGGGCCAGGCTGCCCAGCGCCACCACCTCCCTCCTCGCGCCGCAAATTGGGGACCGAGGCACCGCCGGGTCAAAGCGGCTGCTGCGGAGTTCTCATGGCTCCCGATCCGTCGCTCGCTGGCTGCTTGCCTGCCTGCCTGCCTGCCTGCCTCGCACTCCGGGCACCGCCGTCGCTCCCGCTGCTGCTGCTGCCGCCGTTGCTTAGCGAGCCGCTGGCCTCCTGCCCCTGCCCAGCCTCCTTCCACACTGCCAAGGTGTCCCGCACGCCCAGGAGCCCAGGAGCGAGGGGGACTGGACGAGGGGCCCCGCCAGGGAGGCAGGCGACGGCCGCAGCAAGCCCACAGGGGGGCGGCAGGGAGTTTGCGACGCCCTACGGACCTCGGCACGAACACGGAGAAGCCGGGCGGGGCGGGCGGAAAACGTGGCGGGGCGGACCCGGCTCTTACAGCCCGGAGTTGGATTTTCTTCGCTCGGCGCTGAGTAACCCGAAGCTCGCCTTCGTGCTGCCCGATTCCTGACCTGCATCGGCCGGTGGGACTTCCTTGACAAGCGGACTGGCGACGGTGGAGGTACGTTTTCCGCTCCACGAGATCCCTTAAACTTCTCTTGTTTGCTCAGTTGTGTATATGGGGCCCTGGGGTGGCCCACTTTCGCGACAAGTCTTTGGCGTCCACATTGACAGGTGGCGTCCTTTCCAAACCAAGGAGCCCCCCCCCCGAACTCGCTCCAAACTTTGGGAAACGAGCGGCAGTAGTCTTGGACATGCTGCTTAAGGACATAAACAACAACACCATCACCACCGGTTCTCCAGCTCTCCGGGAATGTATTTTCCCTGCTTGCCCAGCTTTCCCCACTGGCGGTGAGATTCCAAAGCACATGTGCTCCCTGAGACTATGCATGTGAAAAGTAGGACGGAGAGTGATTTCAGCAAAGCTTACTTTATTTGATCACGAACAAGATGACTCTGGCCGGCTCGCAGGCCGGCTTATATACCCCGAGACCGCCACCCAAAACACACCCCTACTTCCTTATAGGTTATTTACAGTGGCCAAGAGTCCCATAGGCTCTCGCTGGGAACCTAGCCCCCTGATTGGAGCGGGCTAGGATCCGCAATCTATTGTCTCTTGGAGCGAAGCTCGAGGTTTGTCTCTGGACTTCTCTGGACTTGTCTGAACTGGATACATTACACCCCTCCCCCCTTGGTCCACAATGCACCCACAGACAAAGTCCTTCAGGTGGGCTGGTAACTTCCTGGTGCGCTGCGACTTCTACCCCCAGGAGCCCTTGGAGGCGAGCTGGCCGGGAGAGGAGGCGGGGGCGGCGTCCACGGCCCCTCCGGAAGAGATGTCTTGAGTTCAACCAAGGGTAGAGGCCGGGGGTTGGCCACCGGGAGTTGGGCCTGGGGTGAGGTCTCCGGAACCTCGGACATGTCCAAGTCCTCGGGGTCCAATGGCATCGTCCGGCAGCGTAGCTGGTCGATATGCCGGTGTAGTACTTGGCCGTCCTCACAAGAGACCTCATACGATCTGGGGCCCTTAACTCGTATGACTCGTGCTAGGATTCAGGTGGGCCCCCGGGGGTAGTTCCGTGCATACATGGGATCTTCCAGGAAGAAACCCCTGGCTGCCTCATGCGTGTCCGTGCCCAGTGCCTCTGTCGATGTCTGGTCGGGGTGCAGACGATCCAACCAGGTTGCCAGGCAGCGGCCCAGAAGTAGCTCTGCCGGACTGCGCCCCGTAGTGGTGTGGGGCATCGTTCACTGGCCAAAAAGGAAAGCTGCCAGTTTATAATCCCAATCCGGGGAGTCCAAGCGGCGGAGAGCATCCTTTGTGGTTCTGACCATGCGCTCGGCCTGGCCGTTGGTGGCAGGGCGGAATGGGGCAGCCCGGACGTGGCGGATCCCGTAGTAGCTCGTGAAGTCCTGGAACTCTGCTGACGTGAACGCCGTCCCGTTGTCCGTGACCAGCGTGTCGGGGATTCCCTGGCCGCTGAAGATCCGCCACATCGCCCGGATGGCTGCCTTCGAGTAGGTGGAGGGCACAGGGACTACCTCCAGCCACCTGCTGAAGGAATCCACCAGGATAAAGAAGAGTTGCCCCTGGAACGGTCCCGCAAAATCCAAGTGTAACCGGGACCAGAGGCGGTGGGAAGATTCCCAGGCCTGTTTTGGGGCTTGGGGAGGCTTGGACCAGGATGCTTGGCAGGGGTTGCACCGCTTCACCACATCCTCTATGTCCCGGTCAAACCCCGGCCACCAGACGTAGCTCCAGGCCAAGGCTTTCATGCGCACCACCCCGGGGTGCGTTTCGTGAAGGGCGGTGGGGACCCGCTCCCGTAGGGGTTTTGGGATGACCACCCTATTACCCCACATGACACAGCCCCGGTGGACGGACAGCTCATCCTTCCGGGAAGCAAAGGGCGTTACATCAGGGTCTCCTTGGGCCGCGGGCCACCCCCTCACCACCCAGTCCAAGACCCGGCAAAGTACCTTATCCTTGGAGGTATCGCGAACCACCTCCGCAACGTGGACCGACCAATCTGGAAGGGTCTCCAGGAGAGGGATCTGGTGGGCGGGAGCTGGATCCGGGTCACAGACCGGCAGCGGCAGGCGGCTCAGGGCGTCCATGTGGCCCATTGCCTTGCCAGGGCGATGGACGAGAGCGTAGGAGTACCCCACTAGGAAAATAGACCAGTGGAGCACCTGGGGCGAAATCATCTGGGGGGTCTGGCGGTTGGGGGCCAGGAGGCCCAGCAGCAGCTTGTGGTCCGTGAGGACCTGAAGGGCCACCCGTACAGATAAGTGGTGAAACTTTTTCACCCCCGCCACAATCGCCAGCGCCTCCTTATCAATCTACACATAATTGCATTCAGCCGCTGACAGAGTCCTGGAATAATACGCCAACGGGACCTCACAGCCATCCGGCAGCCTGTAGCCCAGTACCGCTCCCACCCCATAGGGGGAAGCATCACAGGCCAGCACCACCGGGAGCGCCTCATTGAAATGCGCCAGGAGTGCATTCGAGACGAGCAGGTCTTTGACTGCCTGGAACGCAGCTGCTTGTGGCGGACCCAAGACCCAAGGTGCTGACTTGTCCAGGAGATGATAGAGAGGTTCTGCGACTGCAGCTTTGAGGGGCAAAAAGAAGTGGTAGAAGTTCAGGAGCCCCAAAAAGGCCTGCAGTTTGGACTTGGACCTGGAGGCGACCCTTGCGTGATGGTGGTCACCTTGTCCACGGTGGGATGGATGCCCGAAGCGTCAACCACGAAGCCCAGGAACTTGATGCACGGCACCGCCAAGAGACATTTCTCCCGCTTGACTTTGAGCCCCGCTGCATCGAAACGTTGTAGAACGGCCCACAGACAGTCCGTGAAGGACGAGTCGTCCGGCGCGGCGATCAGCACATCGTCTGGAAACGGCTGAACCCCGGGGATGCCTTTCAGGAGAGAATTCATAAACGATTGAAAAATCCCTGGTGCCACCGAGACTCCAAACTGGAGGCGGTGAACCTTGAGCGCCCCCCTGTGTGTTGTGATCGTTTGGGCTTTGGCCGTGGCGGCATCAACCGGCAGTTGTTGATACGCCTGTGCCAAGTCCAACTTGCCAAAAACCTGGGGGCCCGCCAAAGACACCAACACGTGGCTCACCACCGGCACCAGATAAGCGTGTGCCTGCAGAGCCTTGTTTAGCGTGCATTTATAGTCAGCACAAATGCGCACGTCCCCGTTGGGCTTCAGCGGGGTGACTGTGAGGGTCTCCCACCGTGCCGAAGCGACTGGTTCCAGGACCACTAAGCGATCTAGCTCGGCCTCGATTTTTGGCTTCATTGCTAGGGGCGGCATCCGGGCCTTGACGCGAATGGGCC